>NC_077228.1:276047094-276147094 GCF_027887165.1 Monodelphis domestica
ATTAAAACTATAACCAAGGTCCTGGAAAGCACATTGAAATATTGACCTGGGTAGGAGTTGTGGGAAGGACTGGAGAAGGATTGGCCTTAAAAAATTAGTATAGGATCTTTCTGAAGATCCCGTTGTTTTTCCGTTTTGGAAGGCGAAGACTTGATTGATAGACCAGAGGCCAACTATTACATCTCTTGGATGTGCATTATGAAGACATTGCACAAATTCACATTTCTGAGAAACAAACTTTAACCAGGATTAAGATAAATTAGCCACTCACAAAACTATGAAAGGTCAATCTGTAATTCCCTGACCAGAGTCTGGCAAGCAGTCTATAAAATGGATTCTGCCACCTACCTTGAAATCTGTGTTTAGTCTCACCTCCTTCTGCTTAGATCCTTGGACTATGGCATTCAGCAAAACCAATAAGAAGAAGTTTTTCTTCAATAAGACTACAGGGTTTTCTACATATGAACTTCCTCTGGATGCCATTGCTCCTTTTCAGTAAGTAATGCTTTCCACCTTTCTTACCCCCCTTTTGGTTTTCCTGGATTCCCTGTCCCTGACATGGATATCAGCTCCCCTTCTGCCAAGTACTCTGCCCCACATTCAAGTTAGTACTATTTCATTTGTTGCCCTGGCTCATGCAAGTGCTGAGGAGGACCTGGTACCACATTAATTTCCCTCGTCTCTAGATTTCAGAATGTATGTAGAAAGACCCTTCTTTTCCCTAGGAAGGTAGAAGGGAAAAGGAATTTGGCTCTCCCTTTGACTCCAGACATGAGAGTCTAAAGAAGTAAGTAAAGAAGGTTGGAGAGTTGGTCATTGAGTCTTTAATAAGTGCCTGCTTTGTACCTGTGTCTAAGCACTGGGGCTAAAAAGAGGCCCAAAATCCAGTTCTTGCTCTCAAGGGGCTCACGATGTAAGTAAGAAGGCTGGAGAGGGAAGGAACCACATTGCCTCTTTAGGTCTCTTCACTCCCAGCAATACTCTGGTAACTAAACATACACAGGGACCTTCTTTTGGTATAGCTCTTTCCTTCAGTCCCGAAAGCTTTCAGTTTGTAATCCCATTTTTTTTAAACCTTTCAACACTGCCTTTTCTGGGTGGACGATTCCCTAGCTGGTTGGTGTGTCCTGTGACTTATGCAGGAACTCCGTGAAGGGAGGTGCAGGTGTGTGCTGAGGTGGCTTTCTCTTCTACCCTGTACCATCTGCCAGACCCTGACTTGGGGCTTCCCTCCTCAGGGTAAGGACACTAATGCTTATGGAGCCTGGGTGTCCTTAGTTAGAGAAAGGATGTCGGGAGAAGGTCTGAGTATATGTATTTAGGTTCCACTACTTAATGCCACCAGGTGCTGGGGAGTCCTGTGAGGCAGTGCATTGGGATGGGGATTACCTCCATGAGGGGGAGCTACCTACTTAGTGCTTCCTCGAGCACCTTTAGGATTCTCGGGTCTTTTCCCACCAGGCTCTGGGATTCATTTGCTGAATTGAGTTGTTTTACCAAGTCGAAGGCAGTGCAGCATTAATGTGCCTGTGATTAGCCACTGACACCTGTTCTTATCACCAGGCCAATACAGTTCTGTAAGAACAGGCCAGACAAAAAGCCGTGAGTGTGAAGTATTAGTATTGATCCGGTAGGCAGACTGGCACCAGTAACATTTTCTTTTGAGGCCAATGGAGGGCAAGGGTGGATAGTGAGGTAGGCCGAAGCTGGGACTTGCTGGGAATTCCTTTTGCCACTGTAGGTAAGGAAGAACCATACCTGAGAAATCTGTTCAGTTGGTCCCACTCATTTTTCTCCTAGACTGAAGGTCACCAAGATAGCACAGCTGGTCCTCCCTCTGATTAGATACTTTTCCCCTCGATCTCTTTGGTCCTGTCCAGTCAAGCCCAGCCTGATGATCTTTCTCTCCTCTCTTCTATTCCCCCAGCATCTGCTACTATGGGCGGCTCTTCTGGGAGTGGGGTGATGGTGTCCGAGTACACAACTCTCAGAAGTGCCAGGATCCTGAGAAACTGTCCAAGGAGGACATCCTCTCCTTCATTCAGGCACATAGTGTCTGAGGATCCAGCCCAGGAGATCATGCCACCTTCCCCTACCCCCCCAAGGACCCGTGGTGGCTGTCCTAAGGAGGGAGGGGGCTGATGGTCCTCTTTGGAACAAGATAACAGGCCACAGATGAGACGGACCACGTCCTCCTTAGAGGAGAAAGAATGGCATCATTGCACATCAAGGATAGTGTATGACCTTCTCACCCCTACTCCTCCTGGGTTACAGCCTTCCCTTCCCCCGCAACACTTTGGGAGTATTTGGAAGGAGCTAAGGAAGATGGGGCTGCTTTTGCTCCTGGTATAACCATTTCAGTTCCCATCTCTAGGAGGACATGATGGGACCTCTGCCCGTTAGGAGGTGTGGCCTAGAACATAGCTGCTCCCCTTGTTTGGATCACGAGGGTCACTCCTGGTCTCTTGGCTGGCTGGGGAGCAGAGGCAGTGGTTTTAGGGCACTAGACAAAATATCATTGCTGAAGCCTCAGAGCTCCTGGGGTTTCGTACCCTTCTCCTTCCCGGAGTCTGGCCTCTTGCTTGGCTTTCCCGGGAGTCCTTCCTTTTCACCCAAGTAGCTGCGCTATTTGGGCAGGGTGATGGGCAGAGGAAGAAAGATGGCAACTGTTGAACATGCCAGTCCTTGTATCTACCCCCTCCCCTTGACAGCCCCTAGAACCTGACTTCTGAGAGTTTTTTTTCATTTTTTTTAAATGTGTATGTCCTTTGGAGTATCTAGAACCTTCTTTCTAGAGCTGTCTCCTACCCCAGTCTTCCCTTCTAGTCCAAGCCTAGAAAGGGCAAACTACTCTAAAAGATGAGGAAACAGCACTAACAGTTATCTTACCAAGGAACCTGGCCTTAGTCCTGGAGCAGTACCTTTTGTTGAAGGTGAGGGGAGTGGTAGCCATAGGAGTCCCTGTGGGCTACTTTTCTGTCACTGCATGATGCCCAGTATAAGTGGTTGGCCCAGGTTGCCAAAGAGACGAAACTGGAGGGTATGAATGGAATTTCTCAGGCTTGAGATCATTCTCCTCCCCTCTTTTTCCCCTAACAAAAGGCACAACTTGCTTCCATGTTTTCTCATGGGGTCTTCGACTGTTACCTCTCCTATGGACACAGAGGGGTTAGGGACCCCAGGTCTCGAGAAGGGGAAGGAAGCAGGTCTGTGAGCCATTTGATTAGAGAAGGAAGGGTGAGAGTACTTGGAACTGATAAGCCAGTTCTCTCTCTGCCTTCCCTGGGGCCCAGGCTGGAGGGCCAGAAGGAAAGATTTCCTTTGCTGGGCCTATTTCCATGGTGAGAGGCAGGGGGTTGCAGGGCTGGGGTGGGGGGGTTCTCCACATGGGGTGGACCAACAGTTGTCCTCTAGCCCGAATTTGGGAGTAGTAGTCCTGCCTACAAAGGTGGCTAATTTCCGCCCAATACCGGTTAGGGGTGTGTGTGTAAATGTCTCAGATCATTAAAGGAAAAAGATATTTTTAAAACCCGTGTTATTTTGTACCGATGGTTGGCACTTTGTAGTGTGGCAACTGGCTGACTTGGTTGTAGACCGTCTGGGCTGTGAGGTGTTGCAGAAGGGGTTGTCTAAAAGCCGCTTTCAAATCCAGAGGCTCAGACACCCTGGAAAACGGAGTTCCTTTCGGGAAGTCTGCGGTGGTTAAGCTCTCATGTTTCTCCTTGGAAACGTGGAATGGAGGCCGAGATTGGATTCTCTTCCTGACAAGGCCGAGGTGGAAGGACCTGCCTTGCTCAGTTATATAAATCACACAGCTGGCCAGTCGGTGGCACATCACAATCCAAGATCTGTCTGGGAGACTAAAATAGCAGAAGCAACAGACTAATTAATGTCACGTTAGACTATGGCAGGAGGGGAGAGAAGGGTGGGTTCACTGCAGCTCCCCCTAGGCCTCCCGGCCTGCTGCAAAGTATGTCTCCCCCCCACCCCCCTCCAGGACCAGGTCAGCCTGGAGAGCTCCTACAGCGGCCCCCTTCCTCCTCCCTCCCCCAGGGTCCCTCCTTAATGTGTCATGGCCTCTGTTCCCCTGAGCTCTTTTCCTCCCTGCTTTACATACTTAATTGGTTTAATCTTGCCTCCTTGCTGCCTGAGCCCCTCCATCATTTTAGTTGCTTTGCTCTGGCCTCTCTCCAGTCTCCTCTCCTCTGCCCCATGTCCTCATGCTGTGGCAGGGGAGGGGCAGCGCAGGTGGGATGTGGGCCGGCCAGTCACACTACCGGTGACCTCCCTGGCCGCAAAGCTGATTCTGTCACTCCTACCTCTGCCTCACAGCAGTTTCCCCCCCTCTCAGACAGATTAGCTCTCTGGGCCCTGGAGCTCTACAGCTCCCAAGGCCTAATGTTTCTGCAGCCATTGAATTCAAGGGGCTTCTTAGGCCTGTGAGGCTGCAGCCTGAGGAAAGGCACTCCCAGATGAAGCACTTGGAAGTTGCCCGTTCGCCCTCTGTGGGGTGCTCCCCTCTCACTTAGCCCCTAGGGACTTCTTGGGACTGGTCTCTCCCCAACACATCCTCCTTCTCCCCAGCCCACCTCCTGCTTCAGGAAGATGCATTTACTTGGCAAACAGCTGTGTCTAAACACTCTTTATTGGCCATTCTCCCTGGGAAGAGCCATTTCTCCGCTGATGTCCAGGCCCCAGAAGCTGGGAGGCTTGAGTACGACACAGGGGCTTCCTAGTGTCCAGGCTTGGGCAGGCAACAGGTAAGAATCCAGAAAGAGAGCCTGACTTTCCATTCTCACCCCTGTCTCCAAAAGCATGGCGGCTTCCTGTGGCTTATGCTGGAAACCAGCAGGGCTACATGGTCCAGTAGACGTAGATGAGCAGAAGGAGCAAGAAGATGGCCATGGACAGCAGTGTGTTCTTACAGTTCTCTCTCCGGAGGGACTTCAGCTCCCTTTCTGGGAAGAAAGACCCAGGAGGAGTTGGGGAAGGGGAGCCTCTGAGCACCCCCCCCCCATCCCTTCTTGGTCACACTCTTCCCCCCTCACTTTTTTTCTTTTTGGAATGTTATATTTTTATTACAAAAATGGTAAAACATTTTCTTAGTGTTGTCTCATGTACATAGTCTGTGTAGTATGTAATCTTTGAGGGAATCAGATAATGGGATTGACTATACACTGAAATAAAGAAACAACTTTTTTTCTTAAAAGAACCAGACATTTGGACACATTCTCAATTCAGATTAAATGGTGTGTAACCAAGTAATAGTTTTTTTTTAAACCCATACCTTTTTCTCTTAGAAACAATACTGTATATTGGTTCTAAGACAGAAGAGTGGCAAGGGCTAGGCAATGGGGGTAAGTGACTTGCCCAGGGTTACACAGCCTGGCCCTCCTATCTCTAGGCCAGTCTAGCTTAGTGGGCCCCTAGAACCTTTTTAAAAGGCAAAGTTAATTACTGAGGTAAGAAGAGTAGGATATTGGTTCTCCTTAAATCTCAGCTCCTTTTCCCACAAATACCTGAAACATCACTGTGTCCCCCCTCCCCGCATGCAGACTGGCTCTGGGGCACCCACGTTTAACTCCAGCGTAACGCTGCAGACTTTCCACCCACCCAAGCCTAGGGCAGCTTTCTCATCTCTTCCCCCTATGTGCTGTTTGAGCCCAACGAGGACATCCACAATATCCAGAGGAATGGAGACCAGGGAGAGAACTGACCTTTCATCTTAGAACCAAGGCAGAAGAGCAGGAGGAACCTGGCATCAGGATTCAGTGATGGGCCCAAGGACACACAGCTAGGAAGGGTCTGAGGCTGCATTTGAACCCAGGACTTCTGACTCCAGCCCTAGCACTATCTACTGTGTTATCTAACTTCTAGAACAAATTTTACTTAGTACGGGGAAACGGGAAGGGACTCTAAACCCTAATGAATGATTACTGAAGATTCATGAAGCTAATTTGTTGGGCATCATGAGACTACAATGATGTAAAAGACCAAAACTGTCCATAAAAACTTACTTAAAAAAAAGTAAATCATGTAAGAGTAGAGACCAAACATTTTTGAGTTGTTTTGGAGCAGGAGAGTGACTGGCCTAAGATCATGTTGTTCATGGCAGAACCAAGAGAAAGTCAAGCCTGCTCTCTGGGCAAAGGGACCACCTCTGTACCTGCCCCCCCTCCCCCATCCACAGGGAGCCACCAGCTGTGCTGAGGGGTGACATGGCACAGCAGAAAGTACCAGACTCAAATTCAGGAGCCTGTGTCCAAATCCCGCTTCACACTCCCTGGCTATGAGAGAACATGCCTAAACCTCAGTCTGTTTCCTTATCTATAAAATGGGAACATTAATAGGAAGAGCTGACTGGCTAGAAGTGAGGACACAGGCTCAGGGAGATGAAATTGCTTCCCCAAGGCCAGAGACGAAGTTTCAGAGGTGGAATCAGAATCCAGGTCTTCCAACCCCTGAGTCTATGGTATTTGGCTAGTTTTAATCCAATCCCACAAGCACTTTTTAGGGTTCAATATACAATGCACTCTGCTGGGTTTAGGAACATGGACAAAAATAAGAATTACACTCTACTGGGTAAACAGGTAAGTATATTCATTTGAGAGGGGAGAGCGGACTGAAATGGGAGTGCATCAGCCTCTGCTCGGACAAGTCCAGGGACAGCAAAGTTGCCACTTTGGCATGCCATGTGTGAAGTGGGGTATAAAACAATTTTGCACTTTTATTTTCGAGACAGTAGGGAGCCATTGAGATTTCTTGAGCAGGAGAGTGATACTGTAAGATCTGTGCTTTAAGAAGATTATTTTGGCAGCTGTGTGGTGGACAGATTCAAGGTGAGATCTGGAGGGTGGGAGTCCAAATCAGCTGTTAGAAGTGCCCAGGAAAGCAGGGAAGCAAGGGACGTGATTGGAGACTCGGAGGGAGGGAGTGTTAAAGAGTGACAGAGGACTGTGATGATAGGGTAGGATGGAGATAATGAGTAACTCAACAAGGTTTGGTTTTTTTTTAAACTTCCCATATGTCTTTGAATCAATACTGTATTTTGGTTCCAAGGCAGAAGAATAGTAAGGATTAGGCAATGGAAGTGAAGTGACTTGCCCAAGGTCACACAGCTGGGAAGTGTCTGAGGCCAAATTTGAACCGGACCTGTCTCAATCCACTGAACCACCCAGCTGCTACAGCAAGATTTTAAAAGGAAAATGCTTCCCAGTAGCCCATAGCACTGACTGTAACTGAGTTAGCCGGGAGAGGCTCGAGGCCTCTTCTCCCTGGAGGTGCTCCGTGACCCGGCAGTGTGCATTCGCCAGCCATCCCCTGTGGGGCCTGGCCTGGCCCTGCAGGTTGCCTCCCCTCCTGCGGCGGGGCTGGGGGCAGTGAGGGAGGAAGGAGTGGTCCCTGATGATCTCCCCGATTCTCTCAGTCTGGGCCCTGTTCCATCGCCCAGCAGGTGGCAGCACGACCCCACTCTGGGCTCTGTGCAAGAAGAGACATGGGGGCTGCCCACCCGGACCCATGGGAACAGCGGGCCGGCCTCACCGAATACGGAGGGCCCGAGAGAGGAACCCCCCACAAGAGGGCGCTCTGAGGGAATGCCCCTGCCGTCCGGCCGCGCCAGCTGCGGCTTCCCCTGGGCCCCCCTAAACCCCAGAGGCAGAGGCGTTCTCCAGCCTGGAGGCTCCTCGGTGAAGGCTGCGCGTTCCCTCCTTTCCCGTCCCCTGGCGGGCTCGGAGCAGGGGGCCTCTCCAGTTCTAGCCCCGCCCCCAGTGCTGGAGCCTGGTCCGGGGCTCCCTGCGACTCTCCCTCTTCCTGAGGGCGTCTACTGCTACTCTGAGTAGGGATACCTCGTGCAGAGAAGGAAAACCTCAGTTTCCCAGAGAAGGACGCCCCCCCCCCCCCGAGTTTCCCCTCTACTAAATGAGGGTCCCGTGACTTCGGAAGGGTCCTCTTGTCTCTGGCGGACTCGGAGCCACGCCCCCTTACCCCCCCAATCTGGGCGCCCGGGAGATCTTACCGTAGCCGCAGGCTCTGCTCGTCAGGTTGTTTTTTTCCTTCTCCAGCGCTCTCCTGGAAGGGGGAGGGGGCAGAGAAGCGGCTTGGCCTTCCCTCCCTCCCTCTAGTGCCACCCGTATGTCCCTCGTGCCGGAGGGAGCAGGGCAAGCGGTGGGCACAGTCGACTTCCCTGATGACGGAGACAGGAGATCCCGTAGAAGGCCACGGCTGACCGAGCCGGGAGAGGGGCACTGTGGAAGGGCCATCAGCCCCGTGGGCCTCCACCCTTCTGGGCCTGCAGAGAGCCCGGGGGCCAAGCCTAGGGCAGGGGAGAAGAGCCTCTGGGAGACTGGGCATTAGACCCTGGGGGGAGATGGCGGAGTTGGGAAGAAAGCTGGTGCTTCTCCCTGCAATGGTGCCTCTCGGGGATGCCTGCCAGCTCTGGGCCATGCCAAAAAAGCCCGGGGAGGGCCGAGAGAGACCCATGCGGAGCAGGCAGAGGGGCCCACCGGCCGTGGCAGTACCTGGCTTCCGGGCTCAGCTCCTCAGTACGAAGGCGGCCGGTCACTTCCTCCAGGCTCCTCCGGCACAGGGTCAGCTTCTCTTCAAGCCCATCTATCTGAAACACAAACTCCAGGTAACCCCCCGCCCCCGCAGAGGCGGGGCCAGGGGCCCAGGGGCCCCCAGATGGCTGCTGGGAGAACGGGCCTGAGTCAGGCCCAGGCAAGGAGGGGCCTCCAGAAGTGTGGCCCAGCTCAGCGGGGGCTAATCCCCTCACCCAAGGCAGGCCTGTTCACCCTGGGCTACCTGATGGGCCTGTGGGGCTTCCCACAGGTCGAATGAAGGAAATATGTGCACAGCAGCTTACTTTAGAAGCAGCCACGCACATTTTCGCACTGGCTCCTCGTCCATTTCAGGGAGGCCATCTTAGGGGAATCATTCTGGTTGCCTGGTAATATTTTTGTCAAAAGCTACCAAAAGGAACCGCTAGAATCACTGACAAATGGAAGATCTCCCATTCCCTTGTCTGGAGGTTGGTAAATTGAGGAATCTGTCTTGTTAAATAAAATAGAGCCAAACGCTTTCATTCTTAAGTATGGATTTTGATGGAACTGGGCTTAGTAGAGAGTATTCAGCTTGGCACTCACACGGATTCATTTCCTGTGGCCTGGCCCTAGCCACTTCTCACCCCCCACCCCCACCTGGGATCTCCTTGGGACTATAAGGGTGGGGAGAAGGCCCTGGACCATTTAGACATGGTGCAGTAAACAAAGTGCGGGGCCTGGAATCAGGAAAATTCCTCTTCCCCAGTTCAAGTCTGGCCTTGGACACTTCCTACCCGTGTGACCCTGGCCAAGTCACTTGTCTACTTTTATCTCCGTTTCCTGGTCTGTAAAATGAACTAGAGAAGGAAATGACAAAACTCCTCCAGGATCTTTGCCAAGAAAGCCTCAAATAGGGTCAAGAAGAATCAGATAAGACCCAATAGCAATAACTGAATCTGACTGAATCACGTGTCTGGATTGTCCTTGGAGCTCCCAGGTTCTCACAATATCACATGATGAGGGGAGTGAGACATGGTGGAGGCATTTCCTGGCCATTTCCAAGTCATGCTCCCTGCAGTCTGGGCCTCCTCAGCCTCATCTTTTTCTCCTCTCCTTATCCCCTATTAGAATGTAATCCCTTTGAGGGCAAGGGCTGTTTCCTCTTTGTGAGTGTTTGACACACAGCACTTTAAGACTTTGTTCATTCTGCCCATTTGACAGATGGGGAAATAAGCCCGAAGAAATGAAGTCTTTTTTTTTTTTTACAGAAATGGTTTCTTTCTTCAACCTGGTTCTCTGCTTCCTCCCTTTGGGGGCCTTTTCCTATATTTTGGGACCTGTGCTTCCTGGGTGTAGGAGGCCAGAGACCAGGCTGAAAACTCCTTTTCCATAGAGGAATCACAGGAGTTGGTAGAGAGAGCCCAGAACAGCTGGTAAGGAGACTGAACTCCTTTAACTGGTATTTTCTTAGCGACAGTTCTAAGACAGAAGGGCAAGGCTGGGCAAACAAGGTTAAGTGACTTGCCTGGGATCACACAGCTAGGAAGTGTCTGAGGCTGGATTAGAACCCAGGCCTGTCACTCTCTCCACAGATCTGGACCTCTCTCTTCTGTGGCCATAGTGTCCTCTTCGGTTGACAGCTGCTTCCCTGCACAGGCCCATGCCCAGCCTAGCTAACAGCCCTTCAGGTAACCCATCTTAAACCTCTGCTAGCTCAGAATTCCTTACCCCAGCCCTGTGGGAGGGAGCAACCGCAGAGATTTGTGTTAATTGCCTGGTTAATTGTTTCATTAATCTGCTAATGGGCACCAAGGGGACCCCATGGGGAGCCAGCCACTGCAATGAAGTGGTGCATATGCCCCAAGAGGAGGAGGGGCAAGCCTTGACAGTGCCCAGGCCAGCAGGTCATCTGTGGCTCCAGACCTGGAGGGACTGAAGAAGCTTTTGGGTATCTACTAAGCCTCTTTAGGTCGGGCTTGCCCTCCAACCATCCCAGCCAGAGCCATCTGCTTCCTACCAATGCAGCCTCATCTTTTATCACTTCAGCCCCCACTTCAATCAGAGAAGGACAAGAACTGGGGAAAGGAGGCCTGAGAGGAAAGATGGGGAAGAAGAGGAGGTCGAGAAGCAAAAGCAAGGGGGAGAGGAGGAAGGGGGGGTAGGGAAAAAGAGCCCCCCAGGCCCTAGTAAAGAAGTCACCCCATGTCCATCAATTGGGGAATGGCGCAACAAATTGTGGTATATGTTGGTGATGGAATACTATTGTGCTCAAAGGAATAATAAAGTGGAGGAATTCCATGGAGACTGGAACGACCTCCAGGAAGTGATGCAGAGTGAAAGGAGCAGAACCAGGAAAACATTGTACACAGAGACTGATACACTGTGGTACAATCGAAGGTAATGGACTTCTCCATTAGTGGCAATGCAGTGATCCAGGACAATTCAGAGGGACTTATGAGAAAGAACACTATCCACATCCAGAGGAAGAGCTGTGGGAGCAGAAACACAGAAGAAAAACATATGATTGATCACATGGGTCGAGGGGGATACGATTAGAGTTTCTAAAAGATCAATCCACTGCAAATATGAATAACATAGAAATAGATTTTGAACAATGATACATGTGTAACATAGTAGAACTGTTTGTTAGCTCTGGGAAGGGGAGAATCATGAATCATATAACCATGGAAAAATATTCTAAATAAATAACTTAAAAAAAATGTCACCCAGGACCTTTCAGAGACTTGTCTTATAAGCTGGAACTTAGAAGGTCTGTGGGATCCCTCAGTGGGTGCTTGGCATGGTCTCTGCTCAGAAGAAGCTTAACATTCAGCCGATTTGGTTTCTGCCCTCTGGGATTTGGGAGATGGATATAGGAACAGTAGAAGAATCCTAGCCTGGAAACCAGAGGATCTGGGTTCAAATCTTGGCTCTGTGGGACTTTACCAAACCTTTGTGAGCCTCCATTTCTCTTGGAAGGTTTTTCCAGCTCAGATGTTTCCTCATTCTAGTCTGGGAGGCAGCAACTCCAGCGTTTCCCATCAACTCGTAGGGTGGTTTGTCTATAGCCAGAGCAGCCATCACTGGTAAAGAAATAACCCTGGGCAGGCAGGGAGGATGAAGGGAAGGGGACTCCTGAGGAAACCTCAAGAATTCTCTGGCTGATTCTGGAATCTCTGGTTTGTCCCACTTTGCCATTGGGGAGTGTTCCAGGGCAACAGCTGAAAGGTTTTCTTTTATATCCCTGAAGCACTCACTATATAGCATGCAGAAAAGAGCTGCATTTGTAGTCTAAGGACTTGGGTTTGAGTCTTTTACAACTTACTCATGGTATGATCTTGGACAACTCCACTAATCCCCTTTAAGTTTCCTCATCTGTAAAATGGGCTACATTCTTGTCAATCAATTGAAAAGTATTATTAATGCCTGGTATATCAATACTATGTCAGGAATTAAATAAGCAAATGTAAAAGTGAGCCAGTTCCTGCCCTCAAGGAACTTACTTTCTGTTGTGGGGATAGAGATGAGATATGATGCACCTAAGTAAATAGGGGAAGCTACAGCTCAGTGGTTAAGAATACTAGCTCTGGAATCAGGAAGACCTGAGTTCAAATCTGAACTCAAACACTCCTAGCAGTGTGACCCTAGGCAAGTAAGTCATTTAACCTGACTGCCTGACAAAAGGACCCACTGGAAAAGGCAAACCACTGGATACCCAGGGCAAATCACTTAGCTCCTATTTGCCTCAGTTTCCTCATCTATAAAATGGGGACACATGGGAAGAGGAAATGGCAAACCACTTGGGCATCTCTGGCAAGAAAACATTGTCCATGGGGCCACACAGAGTCCTGGTGAGAGGGTGCAGGCAGAGGACTGGTCAGGTGGTTGATGCTATGGGCTAGGAAAGAAGGGATGAGGTCCTGGCCAGAGTGCTTGTGGTGTGGGCACAAAGGGGCCGTGTCCAAGGTGTACTGCAGAGACAGAATGAATAAAGAGAACCTGGCAAGTGACCGGGCACAGAAAGTGAGCTAGAGGAGGAGAGGGGAGCCTGGTGTGACTTCATCTTAGACCTGGCCCCCAGGGGGAAGGCGATGAGAAAGTTAAGGGGGATTTGCCAAGATAATCAGACTCAGAGGGTTTGAGCTGCCTGTGAGACATGGGGATGGGGTGGAGGTCAAGTAGCTGCTGGGAGATGCTGGCCCGGAGTTTGGCTCTAGATCTCTGCTCTTTGATCTGGCCCCTGGGAACCCTCCACTGCCATCAGCTCTGATTCGCACCTTGAGCCAAGGCCACTGAGAGGTAGGCCTCCAGCCCAGGATCAGGCCCTTGGAGCAGGAGTGCTCTTGGCCCCAGCAACTGGGGCCAAAGGGCTGCTGGCCAAGCTCCCAACGGTTCTTCCTGAAGTCCTCCAGTCCTCCTAGGATGGGCCTTGGTGCCCTAGATCCCAGGAGGAGCCCTGAGGATGGGCTTTATGTCATGCTTGCTTAGGAAGAATAAACCCTCTGATCTCTGGAAAGGGCTTGTGTGTTTCCACTCTTCCCCAGCTCCAGGGAGGCGCCAGGTGCCCAAACAATAAACAATCTCTAGGGAGCAAGAAGCATGTCTCATGCTAAGCAAAATCCTGAAATTGAGGTTGGCAAGTGATTAGTGGCCACGCCAAGCTGCCACCGGGCTCTGGGCACTGCCCGCGGAGCTGGCAGCTTGAGGCCTTTATCTGCATGGAACCCAATTCATCTACAGCTCCCCTGGATATTCCCACTTTCATTCACCACTTTTTAATGAGGCTTAAATGGGTGAACACAAATCAAGGTTTTAGGGACTTCAAGTTCTAACCTCCCTCCATGAATATTTATGCTCCACCAAGGGCCCTCTCCTCTTAGTTTCTAAACAGCAATTTCCCCTTCTTTAAAATCCAGCTGCTGTTGATATGGGACTGGGGTGGGGGTAGGGGGTGGAGGCTGAAGTAGGGAGAGAGGCGGAGAGGGCTCAAGGATTTCCATTCAGCCGTGACTTTATCCTCGGGAGAGGACCCAGCTTGACAGCAGGATTCCCGGGGTTGGCCAGTGCAGGAAATTGGCAAACGAGCCATACTCTCCTTCAGCATTCACTGAAGCAAAAGCAGTTCTTGAGTATCTGTGCTAATGGGCCAGGGGAAGGGAAACTGAGTGAAATCCCTGGATGACTACCCCATGGGGTGGTGAGTGCTGCAGGGGGGAGGAGAGGCTTCTTGGGCCCTGCCCAAGGCGGGGCATGATCACTGGGCCTCTTGGTAGCTGGGGCTTTGTAAGGAGAGGGGACAGAAGGCCGGATGGGAGTACATTGTGGGGAGGATGAGTCCTGAAGAAGTATCCAGAGCAGAGTCCTGGTGTCAGACTTGGTTCTGTCCTGTTCTCCTCCATGTGAGGAGGGCCATTGACAACTGGGACCCCATTCAAAGGAGAAGAAACTGCAGTGCTGAAGATGCAGAGACACGTAGGAAGAGAATTTGGGGGGCAACTGGGTAGCTCAGTGAACTGAGAGCCAGACCTAGAGACAGGAAATGTGGTCTCAGATACTTCCTAGCTGTGTGACCCTGAGCAAGTCACTTTACCCTGTTGGCTTCAGTTTCCTCATCTGGAGAAGGAAATAGCCAACTACTCCAGGATCTTTGCCAAGAAAACCCCAACTGAGGTCATGAAGTGTCAGATATGCATGACTGACCACAAACGGAACAGGGCCCAATGACTAACTTCTCAGAGGGTGACCATCCAGGAACAGGAAGGTATGGCTCCCTCTTGTCTAGCAAAGTGGGTATCAAAGGGAGTAATATGAGACATCCCGCTGCTAGCCTGGCTCTAACCTATGTCCATCTGGACTGGTCTCTCATTACTACCCCAGGGCATACTCTTTCTCACCCAACTGGCCAGTTGGCTGGTTTTTCACACAAAACATTCCACTGGCTGCCCCCAAGTCCTTTCATGGTGCCTCTCCTCTCCCTAATCTGCCTCTTGAAATCCCTCAATCCCTTCAAGGAGCCATTCATTCTTCATGTCCCCACTGAGCACCCCTTCCTCCCCACCCCCCGGAATGAGTTCATACTGTTTTGATTTTTTCTTCATTCCCCTTCCCCTCCCACCCATGCCATGCATATGGTAGGTACTTAATAAAGGCTTGTTGAATAAATGTTAGTTCAATCAACCAATGAGTATTAAGGATCTACTATGTGCCAGACACTTGGTTAGGTGCTAAGGATACAAGTACAAAGAATGAAACTATCTCTTACTTGCAAAGGGCTTACATTCAAATGGGTGAATCACCAAGGATATATAAAAATATATAGGACACAAAATGAAAAAACACAAATATAGTCACATAAAAATAAGAAAGTAAGGTTGATCCCACAAAATCATTGCTTTTCCTGTTTTTCAAAAAATTCTTTCTTTCTGGCTTAGATTTGATAGAATTGGTTCCAAGGCAGAAGAGCAGTAAGGACTAGGCAACTGGGATTGATTTGCCCAGGGTCACACAGGAAGTATCTGAGGGCACATTTGAACCCAGGACCTCCCATCTCTAGGTCTGGCTCTCAATCCACTAAGCTGCCTAGCGTTTTTACACATCACTTATTCTTAAGCAAAATGTTTCAGAGTGCCAGTCTTTTATTTGATTCTATCTGAACCAAAGATCTTTTAGTACAAAAAACTAGTTGACTATGTACATATAGAGAAGCCACCTGGAAATTATAAAATCCACAAGGAAGAAAAGAACTTTGAGGCCATCTAATCCAGTCTCTTCATTTTCACAGATGAGGAAACTGAGACCCACAGGGTTGTGACTTATTTTAGGTCACACAAGTGCTATGTAGCAGAGGGATTCACTTCTAGCTCCATATTTGACACCAAATCTGGGGTTCTTCCCACCATGCCAAGTCGCTGATGTTGATATGATGTTGGCACTCATCCCATTTCCCAGTCTTTTTTTTTTTAAACTTGAAATACTTTTTTCATTTACACGTAGAGATAATTTTTAACAATTGTTGTCTGACATTTTGAGATTCAGATTTTCTCCCTCCCTCGCTCCTCCCCAAGGCAGTAAATAGTCTGATATGGGTTCTACCGTGCTGTCATTGAATCCATATTTGCATCTAGTCTTTTTTTCATATTGAATCCTTTTACACTCTCTGATGGAGTCAAACTGGTCTGCTAGTTTCTCCCAGCACATGACATTCCATCTTTTGTCTCTAGACTTTGATTTGAGTGGTCCCCCATGTCCGAAATGCACTTCTTTCTCCTTTCTACCTCAGAGATGGCCTGGCTTTCTTGAAAAGTCTGGCTGAGATGCCTCTTCCTACCCAATGGCACTAATATTAGTCTTTTCTCCTTCTTGAGATTACTTTGTGTTCATTTGAATATACACTTTGTACTTGTTGGAATACGGGCCACATCTTTCAGTAGAATGTCAGCCCTTTGAGGGCAGGCACAACCTCATCTTGGTTCTAGTAGGCCCAGCCCCTCGCACAGTGCCTAGACACTTAAATATGCTTACTGAATTGAACTGAGAGAACACTAAGGAAATGCTAGGCTGGACAGCTCCTCTCCAAGTCAGCTCAGTGTCCACAGTGGGCAAGGGAAGCAGACATCAACCAGTTGCCCTGGGGGTAAAGACCATGCCCGGAATTCTTTTCTGTCTCTCAGAACATCAAGCACAGGATTAATAGATAGCTCCTCGAATTAGGCTCTCTTCTTTATCTTGCCTGTGAGCTATACTTTGTACATTTGTTATAGACATGCAAGACCCTGGATCTTATTGCTAGAATCTCTATTGGTTTTCTTTTTGCTATGTGGTAGCTGATGCTCTCTATGGTATCTAACCCAGTAGAGAAAGGTAAGCAGTTTTCCCCTTCTTCTCCCCCTTTCCCAGTTCCAATTTAAAGCCTATTTTATCAGATAAATACTAGGAGAATAAAAGCTGGAGACAGAAAAAAATAGGAAGGAACGCCATTCCCTTTGCTTCCCTCACCAACTGCAAGATTTCAGCCCCAATTTATACGCCTCATCTTGTGTCTTACTGGGCTGGATGGAGACGACAGGAGGAGTGGAAGAATGGGGAAGGTTCTTAAGGGCTGCTATGTCACAGTAGGACTTATTTTAGATGCTTGGGGGGGGGGGGCTTGAGGTCAACAGGATGAGCAGATAGGGAAGAAAGTAAAATAATCTGGGTGCGGGGAGAAAAAAGAAAGAGGCCTAGTAGGTAGGATACGGTAGAGAAGGGGCTCCCAGGGCCACTCAAGAAGTTTAATGCTAAAGATGACCTATTTCTAGATGACCTTGGTGCATAAAAGAAGCAGACCCTGGAGAAGAGATGAGAGTCCAACAGGGGGAACTAGAGAGACCCATTCAGAGGGAAGGAGAGGCAGGAAGCCCAAGGGAGTGATCTGGGAGAAATGGGAGGTGGCAGCATACTCAGGAGGCCCCCACCTGGGTGTTTAGTTCCCCTGGAACTCTTTTTAAAAGCCTTACTGTCTTAGTATTCATTCTTGCCCAGGCTCACACTGCTAGGAAGTGCCAGAAGCCTCCCAACTCCAGGCCTGGAACTCTAACCACTGTACTCCCCAGCTGCTCTTCCCCTGGAACTTTTGATATTCAAGTTTACTTTAAATGAATTCATCAATAAGATCAGCATGTCCAATAGAGTATTGCATTTTCAGAGGCCTTGGGTTCTACTTTTCACTACCTCTGTGACCTTGGACAGGGCCCATGCTTTATTATTAGAAGCAGCGGGTCTGGGGCCTAGGAGGGGAGAGGAGACAACTGGGATCTTATAAGTTTGGAAAATGTATGTTAAAAATTGTTATTATATATCATTAAAAAAATATAATAGTAAGAAAAAACCAACAACCAAAAAACCCAGCAACACAGTGGGGTATAACAGGTACAGGATCTGGCGTCAAAGGACCTGGCATCAAATTTTTTGGCTCTTCCACTTAGCTGGTGTGTCCTTGAGAGGTCCACTCTGGGCCTCAGTTTCCTCATCTGTAAAATAAGGGACTTGGGTGGAATGACCTCTCTAAACTCCTGACTTTTAGCTGGTGATCCGATGAGGAGATCACCTCTAAGGTCCATTTCAGTCCTGTCTATGACCTTATGATCCTAAGTGTAAAAATAGACTCGAATCCAGGACTTCAATCCCCAGAAATCCTTGCTCCACTTCCCCAGAATGCCCTCTAATCTCACTGAATTCTCACGTGGGCCGAGAGCGAGATGGGTATTTAAACCTGGTTGTGAATAGGCTCGGCCTCTTTTGGACTTCCATTTTGGAGCAGAGTCTCTTTCATGATGTGAGGTTATCTTGTCTAGGCCTCTCTAGCCTAGGCATGTGCTTTCTTATTCTGTATTTTCTTTAATCCTTAACCTTTAATAAACCTCATAAAAATATAATACTCTTTGCAGAGAGAAACTAATTTCTACCTGCCTCAGCATCCCCAAAATTTTAATCTTTACATAAGTCAGTTAACCCTGTTGAGCAGTAGGTGCTGTCCTGTGTAAAATAAAGGGGCTGGCGAGATGATTTCTCCCCTTCCAGAAGGAGGTGAGCCCCAGGGGCCTGGGAGAATAAGGCAGCAAAGCAGAGGAGAAAGACCCCTGGTTCTGGAGTTACTGGGCCTGACCTGCTTTCCTTCAAGGCCAGCTAAAATCCTACCTTCCTCAGGAAGGCTTTCCAGATCCTCCTTAATTCTAGGGCCTTCCCTCTGTTGGTTATTTCCAGTGCATTCAGTTTGCAGCTCATCTGTACATAGTGGTTTGCATGTTGTCTCCACCATCAGACCGTGAGCTCAATAAAGGCAGCCTATCTTTTGGTTTTCTTTGTATCCCCAGTGTTTTACTGGCATGTGCTGTTTTTCAGTCGTTTCTGACTCTGTGACTCCATTTGGGGTTTCTTGGCAGAGACATTGGAGTGGTTTGCCATTTCCTTCTCCAGTTTATTTTATAGATGAGGAAATGGAGGCAAACAGGGTGAAATGACTTGGCCAGGGTCACGTAGCTAGGAAGTATCAGAGGCCAGATTTAAACCCAGGAAGAGGAGTCTCTCTGATACCAGGCCCAGCACTCTATCCACTGTGCCATCTAGTTGACCCTCATTCTTAGCACATAACAGGCATTTGATAAATGTTTGTTGACTGGTTCAAATATTTATCTGATATGGGTTCAAATCTCTGAAGATGATTACACATGAATGTAGACAAGTCATAACCTTCTTGGGCCTCTGTTTCCTCATTCGTAAAATGAAAGAGCTAGAGCAGACGGCCTCTGAGGTCCCCTCTAGCCGGCTCTCCTCTATTATCTGACAGAGCCCGCTTTTTAGATCTACTAAGTATGGCAAATGTCAGCCAGCTGCCAAGGCTAACGTGCAGCAGAGGCTGCAGCACCTCTCCGAGGTGTGGGAGAGGATTTTAGATGCTGTTCATGCAGCATGGTTGGTGGGTGCCCCGGGAGTCCAACATCTCCCCCAGTCTCTGAGGAGCCGGCTGAAGACAGCTTTCCATCAGGGTGCTGCTCCCCGAGGCTGGGGCTAGAGCCAGCCTCCTATTCCCACCATGCTTCATCAGAGGCAAAACCGCATCAAAGCAGTGAAGCAAAATCGTCTTGCCTGACTTGGGGAATAACACCTTATTCTCAGAGCTTTCGGGAAGTCTCCCCGGGGTCCTATAGAGCATAAAAATGCCGAGTTAAGAGAAACTGTAAAAATCCCCTGAAATCCCCTCTGGGGCGTTTGCGCAGCTCCCTGGTGGAAATCAAGTCAGGAGTCAGAGCGGTTCAGGGGAAGGAACCTGTGGCGGCCTGACGCGGTACTGACAAGCTCCCGGAGCGGGCCGTCAAGGGTCAGGCTCCGTCTCGCTCCGTTCCTGGCCGCCAGATGCCGTCTCCATGGCCTGCTACCACGAGGCCTCTGTGGTGGCTTTGATTATTCTGCTGACACCAGACTTCCAGGGAGCGATGGCTCGGCGCTCCCTGGGGAGGCCGCCATGGAACTGAGTCGAGTTGCTGATGGGATTTTTCTCCCAGGCCAGAGAAACTGGAAGAGATGGTGGCCTAGGAACCCAAACGCAGGCGGGGGCGGGAGGCCCGAGGAAGGCTTGCAGAGGTTCTGGGCGCCACCGCCTTGCGGAGCCATCTCGGGGCAGCTGCGGATGGAGTTGCTATGGCGTTTGGTCCCGCTGGTATCAGAGCGCAGAGAACGGGCACCGAACAGCCTTTATCTCCTCCGAAGGTACCTGCATGGAGAGGCTCTGGGGAAGGCCGCCAGCTATTCGCTTCGGATGCTTCTCAATGCAGTCTCATTGTCCTGCGCCTAGTGGGAGTGCCATGTGCCGTAGCACCCTCAGGAAACCCAAAGTAAACAGGATAAAGAACAAAAGGAAAAACTGACCGAGAGCTACTAATCACAGCTGGGAGACATCTGCCTAGACGTCCCCAGAGTCCGACCACATCCTTCCGCTAAAAGAGAAGCCTCCCACCTAGCAAGGCTGTTTCCATGTCCCACACGAAGGTCAAAAAGATATTCATGTGCGTGTGTGTGCATGCATGTGTGCATGGGGGGGGAGGGGCGGCACAGCAGGGTGGCTCAGTGGAGGGAGAGCCAGGCTTGGAGACAGGAGATCTCAAGTTCAAATCTGGCCTCAGACACTTCCCAGCTGTGTGACTGGGCAAGTCACTTGACCCCCGTTGCCTAGCCCTTACCACTCTTCTGCCTTGGAGCCAATACACAGTACTGATTCTAAGAGGGAAGGCAAAGGTTAAAAATAAGACAACCACTTGTTCAGCAAGTGTTTATGGGCCAGTGTTAAGGCCAGTCCTTGCCCTGAGGAAGCCCCCATCTTCCTGAGCCGGTGACATCTTGTTCTGATCCTAAAAGACTCTCCACAGGGAGTGGCCCTGTGCAACATGTGAAAGCGCTTCATCCTCATAGCATCAGAAACTCTTGCCCTGTGGAGCTGGGGAGAAGAGGAGACGTGGGATCTGGGCCTCACCTCCTCTGCAAAGCCTCTCGCCACAGACATCTCGACTCTCATCTGAGCACGGTGTGGGGCACCTAGTACTTGCTCAGCATTCCAGGAATGTCCCACACTTCGTGACCCCATCTGGGGTTCTCTTGGCAGAGATATCTGAGTGGTTGGCCATTTCTTTCTTCAGCTCATTTGACAGATGAGGAAACTGAGGCAAACAGGGTGAAGTATCTTGTCCAGAGTTACTCAGCCAGTAAGGGTCTGAGGCTGGATTTGAACTCAGGTCTTACTGACTCCAGGACAGGTGCTCTTTCTGCTGTGTCACCTAGCTGCCCATTTGGCACATGATGAGAACTTAGAGTAAAAGGGCAGCTTGGTGGCACAGTGGATAGAGCATTGGGCCTGGAGTCAGGAAGACTCATCTTCCTGAGTTCAAATCTGGCATCAGACATTTACTTGCTGTGTGACCTGGGGCAAGTCATTTTTTCCATTTGCCCTATTTTTCTCATCAGTAAAATGAGCTGGAGAAGGAAATGGCAAAGCACTTCAGTATCTTTCCCCAGAAAACCCTAAATGGGGTCAGGAAGAGTCAGACATGACTGAAATGACTGAACAACAATAAAGAACTTAATAAATGTTTGTTGACTGATTGCCTAACCTAATTTCCCAAAGCACATGCTCAACCAAATAGCCCAGAAAAGATTCAGGAGTTAAAGAGGATCCAGGAGGAGAGGGTGGGTAATTGACCGCCCCCCTCCCCCCCTTCACTTACTAATTAATCTGAGAAAGAGACAGGAGAAGCAAGCTGCCAACAGTGGCTTCAATGCTGGACTTGGATCCAAGAGACCTGGGTTTGAATCTTGCCTCAGATACTTCATAGTTGTGGGATTATAGGCAAGTAACTTGGGTCAATGCCTGTTTCTGCATCTATAAAATGGAGATAATAATGCTGGCACAACCTCTGGGTTTCCTTATTTGTGAACTGATCTCAAAGGTCTCTTTGGGCTCTAAATTTATGAACCAAATTCCCAGAGTGATGTGAGTTAGTGATTATTGCCACCGTTCTACTGCAAATAGGAATAGGGTTTCTAGTAATATGTGACCAAATAGTGGGGTGCTCACCTCAGTGGGACATTGCCCATAGTAAAGGCTGTACCATATTGTTACTGACTTGCACCCTGGAGTAATACATCTAGGTCTGGAAGAGATCCCAGAAATCATCTAGTCCAAGATCTTTTTATGGGTAAGGAAACTGAGGGCCCCTTAAGGATGTTAGGTGACTTGCCCAAGGTAGCGAGCTAGTAAGTATGAAAAGACTGGGTTTGAACCAAGGTCCTCTAACTCCAAAACCAATGCTCTTTCTTTTTTTTAAATCCTTACCTTCCATCTTAGAAACAATACTGTGTGGTTCCAATGCTAGGTAAAGTGGTCAAGGCTAGGTAATGAGTGTTAAGTGACTTGCCCAGGGTCACACAGCTAGGAAGTGTCTGAGGCCACATTTGAACCTAAGACCTCTTGTCTCTAGGTCTGGCTCTCAATCCACCGAGTCATCTACATGTCCCCTTTAATGCTTTTGCCATTGTACCATACTGCTTTTAAAAAGCAAACAAAAAAAGAAGAGGGCTACTTTCAGAGGCTGAGATACCCAGGTGAATTCACATGCATGAAATCATGGGGTTCCCATGGCTCCATGTAGGTTGAACAAGCTGGTTCCACAAGTTCCCATAGCAAGCACACTATGTTGCTGGCAATATCACTTGATCAGGCCAATATCCTGGGTAACTCTTCAGACAGGTTTTTGGGGACAGTATGGGGATTTGTTGGGGGAAGTATCTGCCGATGAAATCTGAAACGATTCATCAACCCTGGACTTCCCTAATATTCACTTTGAGAAGATTTATTCCTAATGCTGTATCATTTTTTATTTCTAAATAATGCTCTGACTCTTTGATCAGGCTTGCTAATTTTCATGCTTCTTTCCTCATTCCTTTGTTCTGACAAATTGGAGGGATGTTCCCAGAGCAGCTTCTAAAATCAGGATGATTGAGATTGTGAACCCCATTTTGTCTGATAAACAAGAATGGTAGCATGGCAATATCCATGGGCCCTCACTGGAGTGAATGGAGGTCACTTAAAAAAAATCTTTACTTTCTATCTTAGTGACAATTCTAAGACAGAAGGGCAAAAGCTAGGCAATGGGGGTTAAGTGACTTGCCTAGGGCCACAAAGCTAATAAGTACCTGAGGCCACATTTGTACCCAGGTCTTCCCAACTCCAGGCCTGGTGGTCTATTCCCTGTGCTGTCTAAGATGCCCATCGAGGGTCACTCTTAATCAGGTATAACTTGATTTCTTCATCTAGACATTGGTGTCTTAGGATTGGGCATGTGATTTTCCATCACCATCAAAGAATCAGGGAGGTTTAGTTGCTTTGGGGATGGCTGAATAACGAACTTCCAAAATTATATTCAATGAATGAGGATGAATAAATTTATCTTTGATCACCAAGAGATGAATGATCAATTAATTTATAGGTTATTGCTAGCCTGACCAATATATTGATTTTCTTACCTGGAATTTTTAATCATCTTAGAATTTCTTCCCTGATGATAAGAGGAGACCCTCAAACTCTCCTTATAGCCCCCAAACCAGCTTGCTCAACCCGTTTGGGAAAAACCTCTGAGAACCTAAGAACAATGGTGCACCATCTTTACACAGACACACACAGATAAGCAAGGCGCAGAATTTTCACAGGGGATATATTAACTACATCCTATGCCTGGGGACCTCCTAGTACATGGAAATCAAGGCTGAGTTTCTAAGTAGGCGCATAAGTCAGTCTCTGCTTCTTCGAGTCTTCAGCTGTCCTGGGGCCAGAAGGTTGTTTGGTGTTTGTTTTTTTTTTTCCTTCTCCCTCAATATATATTTTATGATGAATTAGTAAAAGCTTCTTCATCACAGAAAGGCTCAAAGCACTTTTCAAGAACTGGCATCCACTCTGTGCCTTATGAATTCATTAATTAAGATGCTGGCAAACAGCCACTTCACACACGCTGACATCCAGCAGTGTTAGGTAATGAGGTTTTAGTCTCCTGACCCTAGTCAAGTGGATCAGAGCCAAACAGAGGCAGCAGAGAGAAATCACCTGTCCAAATCAGACCTGTCGCTCCTGTCTGGCAGAAGGGGAGGCTCATTTACTGGTCAGTGGTCCCTGAACCATCTCCTGGTATCCGACTGGGGGAGGAAACAGGTCCAAAACAAAAAGCATGCTCCTTTCATCTCTTGGCTGGCCATCTCCCTTCTAGTTACCTCTTGGGCCTGGCAGAGTCTCTAAGGAAAAGGAAAGGACATGTTGTCTCTCATTCATTGGAAATAAGGTGCCTGCTTAGCTTCAAGCAGAGAGCTGGCTATCTCCTTCAGGAACTTGTTCCAGAACTCAGATAGCCTGAATTTTTCTTATTAATCAAGCTTCCTTTTTCCTTCAAGGCTTTCCCATCCCTGGCCTGTCTGGGTGCCAGACCTCTTAATCTGTCTCTGGGGTGACTGTCAGGATAAGAACTTCCGTTTCCTTTTCTATAAAATGTAGAGGTTGGACCAGATAATCTTTAAGGGCATTTCCAGACCTAAATAAATCTGATGACTCTAAGGGGTTAAAGCTTCTTTAAGCATTATCTCATTGTCCTTTCATACCATAGCGGCATCTGACTAAGGGCTCTGTAAGACCAAGGAATGAATCTATTTGTTCCACTTACCCACGAGTCTTTGGTTTTTGTCACTGCTACAACTCCTTTTACATAATCATGATTTTTTCCCCCCAAAGAAAAATCCTTACCATCTGTCTTAAAATCAATATTAAATATTGGTTCCAAGGCAGAAGAACATTAAGGGCCAGGCAATGGCAGTAAAGTGATTTGTGCAGGATAATACAATTAAGAAGTATCTGAGACCTGATTTGAACCTAGGACTTCCCATTTCTAAGCCTGGCTTTCCATCCACTGAGCCACCTTGCTGCCCCTGGAAGTGACCTCATTTTTTCCCCAAAATTAATTTTATTTTATTGATTAATTAAGAAAAAATTTCCAATGTTACATGATTCATGTTCTTTCCCTCCTCTCAGCCCCTTCCCATAGCCAATGCACAATTCCACTGGTTTTTACATGTGTCTTTGGTCAAGACCTATTTCCATATTATTAATATTTGTACTTGGGCGATCATTTAGAGTCTACATTCCCAATCATATCCCCATTGACCCATGTGATCAAGCAGTTGTTTTTCTTCTGGGTTTCTACTCCCACAGTTCTTTCTCTGGATGTGGAGAGCATCTTTCTCATAAGTTCCTCAGAATTGTCCTGGATCATCGCATTGCTGCTGGTAGAGAAGTCTATTACATTCGACTGTGCCACAGTGTATCAATCTCTGTGTATAATGTTCTCCTGGTTCAATCCCCTCATTTTACAAAAGAAAACTGAGCCTCAGGGAGGGTGAAGCAACTTTCCCAAAGTCTCATAGAAAACTCTAAGTTTTCAGCAGGTTTCTTTGTCTGGTGGGTCCACTTATTCTATTCCTCCACCAAAAGCATCTTCTAGACCATTACTTTCTTTGGTTCCTCATTCCCCATCCCAGCTTCTCTGTTGCATCTGGAAAATAGGTTCAGTTGGCAAATGTGATTCTTCCTTCAAGGTCTCAAGAAAGTTCATGTATACTGAAACACCTATAATCAGAGATGCAGAGTCAGAAGAATCCTCAGGGTCAAACCTCACTTGAAGGAAGATTCCTCTATAGCATTCTTGCCAAGAGGTCTTTTTGTCTCTACTTGGATACCTTTAGTGAAAGAGAATTCACTCCTTGTCAAGGCAGCAAGTCTCTTTTAGGAAATGTATTATCCCCTGAAATTCCATCTATTTGTCCTATTTTGGTCCTCCAGGGTCAAGCAGAACAAATCTTGTTACTCTTCCAAATACGGGAGCCCTTCATGTACTGAAAATGCTGTTATCATGTTACCTCTAAGTCTTCTTTTCTTCACAATAAATGGTTCCAGAGGCAGCTGGTGACATGTTGGATAGAATATAGGGCCTCAGAGTCAGGAAGACCCAAGTTCAAATCCAGCCTCAGACCCTTGCTAGCTGTCTTCACAAAACTGTGTGAACCCTGGATGAGTTGTTTAACCTCTGTCTGCCTCAGTTTCCTTAAATGTAATTTGGAGATACTAATAGACCCTATTTCCTAGAGTTGTTGAAAATCAAGTGAGTTTTCTGAACAGTGCCTGATATATAGCAAGCATTTAATATATTCCTCCTTCCCGTGTCTTCAGCCAATCTTCACATTGTTTTTAAATACATGAAATATTTGGGCCTCCTTTTCTCCAAACTCAAACCTCTTAAACTTCATTGTTGTTTAAAAAAAAAAACACCTTACTTTCTGTCTTAGAATCAATATTGTATATTGGTTTCAAGGCACAAGAGGGTTAGGCAATGTGAGTTAAGTGACTTACCCAGAGTCACATAATTAAGAAGTACCTGAGGTCAAATTTGAATTCAGGATCTCCCATCTTTAGGCCTGGTTCCACCTAGCTAACCTAAAAACCTTTAATTTTTTCAATTGTTTCCAATATGACAATTTCTAGTCCTCCTCATTCTCTCCTCTTTAGTTTAACGATGACCTTACTAGAAAAAAGTGATGAGCAACACTGAATGACAGACCAACACTCCGGATGAGGCTCGACCAGGGCAGAGTATATTGTGGCGACATCTAAAGATGCCAAGTTGAACCATCTGCCTCCAAAGGATGGAATGTAATTATTAAGTACTGAAGCACGGATTATTATTCTGGATAAAAAGCTTAAGTAGATTTTGCCTCTACCAGGATTCTAATATTAGGGTTGGATGGAAAAAAAATCATTTGCTTCTTCCATGCAACATTAAGATCAGCAGCAGGGCAGGATTTTCCTCCTCTTCTTAAATATAATTTTCTTATTATTCAGAATAATCTTTCAGAAGCTAGATCCTAAGACCCACTGCCAGCTCTTCAATTTGGGAATCTCAAGAGGAGAGAGAGTTGGAGTGGAAAGAGTCAGAGAGGAGCTTTAAGTAAGAAGAGGGAAGGAGCTGTCCCGGGTATCCAGGGAAGCCACTGCCCGTACAGATGGCTTGAGACAGCCCAGGGGAGTGACTGGAGACTGCCTGATAATTGCTTCTTTACAACAAGTGGAGGCTGTTTGCAGGTGCTGAGATTATTCACTTGTGTGGTTTTTATTGCGCTCATCAGATTAACAAACATTTTTGATTAAATCACCACTTCATTGGCTCTGAGCACAGAACTTTTAATAAGACCACAATATCTAGGAGCACAATATCTGTTACTGAGCATCAGCCCAACAATCAGGCCCTAGGTGGGCATGTTGAGGGGAGATGAAAGAGGAAAAGGAGTTGGTTCATGGTAAGGAAGGAAGGCAGGAGGAGTGGGTTTCAGGTTCTTTTTCTTTTCTTTTTTAAAAACCCTTAACTTGGGGCAGTCAGGTGGCTCAGTGGATATAGAGCCAGGTCCTAGGTTCAAATATGGGCTCAGATACTTCTTAGCTGGGTGACCCTGGGCAAGTCACTTAATCTCCATTGCCTAGCCTTTACTGCTTTTCTGCCTTGGAACAAATACACAGTATTAATTCTAAGACAGAAAGTAAGGATAGAAAAGGTAAAGTTTTAAACAAACAAAAACCCTTACCATTTGTCTTAGAATTGAAGCCTTGTAGTAACTGCATGCCTAATACCTAACCTTGCCTGCCAACCTATATTCATTTCCAGGATCCACTCAGGGAAGGAGGGAGGGCTGGAGCCTCCTTTTCCTGCCAAGAGTGCCCTCTTCACTCCAAACTCACCCACTTCAACTCTTTTTGCTCCAGGTGAAAATGGTTCTGGCCCCTGTTCTGCTTCAAGTCACAGAAAAAAGTATGATAGAGTTGGAAGGGCCCACCCACAACTGACATATGAGGACACAGCTTGAGAGTTTTGAGTTGCCCAAGTCTGAATGGCTGATTAACAATAGAACCCTGACCCCAGGCCACAGACTCCTTGTAAAACCATGTTTCTATTGAGTTCTCTTTACCCCATGAGTTCAGTGGCAGTTTAAAACAACAATAACAACAAATAACCCTGTGATAGTACCGCAAGATTCTAAAGCAATTTTGAAGCCACAAAGCTTCTCATCTTATGTGGTCATAGATCACAGATCCTGGAATTTTAGAGCTGGAGAAGGAATCTCTAGAGAGCATCTTAGCTCAACCTCCTCATGTTACAGATGAAGAAACCAAGGCCCTTTGTGGCCTCACTGAGAGTTAATGGCAGAGCTGGGACTAGAACTTCAGCCTCCCGGCTCCCTTCACTGTGCCACAAGGTATTAAAGTCAAAATTAAGACTATAAGCAAAGAGCAGGCAGAATTCCAAAACTTAGGCAAAAGATGCAATTAACAGAGTCAATTATTGGCCTCTCGGGGAGAGGATCCTGACATGTTTAATGACCTCCAGTGCACAGGCTACGGATTCTGAATCTCATTAGAAAGACAAGTACCACAGAGGAGAGATTCCATTTGCCAAAATAGAGAACAGTGGAGGAAAAAAATCTATCCCCCTCATCACCTTTACTGACTTTTGCTTCTTAATTCCACCCTACTCCCTAACTCCACTATTATTTCAGACTCCTCATAGGATAATAGACTTACAGATGGAAGGAACCTTAGAGGCCATGTATCCTTTTACAGATGAGGAAATTGATAAACAGAGTGATTTGCCCTATGGACATTATTAATTGTCTGAGGTGGGATTGGAACCCATCTTCCTGATTCCAGATCTAGTGCCCCAACCACTTCATGATTCCAGTGCTCCTCTTTTAGACTGATAATTTTATCATACCATCCTCTTCAGTTTTTTACTAATGGGCTAAATCATTCTCATGATCAACACCTCCAGTCTATATGAGATGTTCATCCACAGGGATGGTCACCCATAAGACCTCCCTCATTAAACCTTTTTTTTTGTCCTACTTATGACCCTCAATTCACAATTGTCTCAACAGTTAATTGGTTCAATTAGATATGATCCTTTACCTTGAAATATCTTGGCCCTACAGCCTGCCATTCACACCTTACCACACTTTACCCAAACCAACCTTGGGTTTCTATGCCTTTTGACACTGTTGACTACTTTAGCTTCCTTTGGCTTTCTCCTGGGGTCCCCTTCAAGCCCTCCTCAGCTTTATGTATCTCCTATCCTCCAAAACTCTGGTCTATGTCCTCTCTCTACATCCTCTCTTTTGGGGATCTCATGGGTTTAATTATTTCCATACAGATGACCCTCACTTCTACTCAGAGAGTTCTAATCTCCTTGAAATTACACTATAATATATCCTATCATAATAATGATAATGATGGCTAGAATTTATAAAGTACCTTAAAGTTTGTAAAGCACTTAAATATTATCTCATTTGATTTTCTCAATAACACTGGTAATGCTGTGTAGGTGCAATAATTATTCCCATTTTATAGATATGCAGACAGAGATAAATGAAGACAACTTTGTCTTCTGAAACCTCCAGATTGGCCCTTGTCCATGACAATCTGTTTTCAAGAAACCCTCAGATTAAACCCAAGCGAAGATTGAACAATAAACCCTTAAGTACATTTTAATCAACCAAGCCAGGACTCAGCCAAAGCCAGCCCAAACCTTAATCACTTATCCAATCATCCTAGGTTGATGATGGCAAACCTTTTAGAGACTGTGTGCCTTGCTCCATCCCCAGGGATCATGGAATGCTGGGCAAGCCATGATACCCCCCACCCCACCCTAACCCAGATGGGAGGAAGTGCTCCCATTGGGCTGCTGGACAGAGGAAGTGAAAAAATGTCATCAGGCATGGTGGAGAGGGGAGCAGCTCATCTGAGTTCCTCTGCCTTTCTAGTAACCAATGAGGATGGGGAGTGGGTGGTGGCTTGTGCCCACAGAGAGTGCTCTGGGTGCCATCTTTGACGCATGTGCCAAAGGTTCGCCATCACAGCCCTTGGCACTCCAAGTCACCTTAGGCCATGGCTAGTGTTTCATACCCAAGTACAGTGATTATGCCCTTTCTTCTCTCCAAAAACTTATCAGCACCTTGCATTCTGCAGTTCATTGAAAATTCCAGGACTAGGTTTGTTATAACTACATTGGTAGGGGGCAGCTGGGTGGCTGAGTTGAGAGCCAGGGGTTCAAATCTGGCCTTAGATACTTCCCAGCTGTGTGACCCTGGCCAATTCACTGAACTAGTGAATTGCCTAGCCCTTACCACTCTTCTGCCTTAGAACCAAAATACTGTATTGATTTTAATATGGAAGGTAAAGGGTTTAAAAAAAAAAAAAAGGATCCTACACTTAAAGCTAGAAGACCCTCAGAGGTCATCT
The DNA here is from genome assembly GCF_027887165.1 of Monodelphis domestica. NCBI lineage: Eukaryota > Metazoa > Chordata > Mammalia > Didelphimorphia > Didelphidae > Monodelphis > Monodelphis domestica. The sequence continues at coordinate 276,077,038 of NC_077228.1, forward strand.
TGTCTAATCCTCTCATTTTACAGATGAGGAAACTGAGGACCAGTAAGGTTAAGTGGCTTGCCTAAAGTCACACAGGCAGACATTACCAGATATAACAATAAGGATAACAACACCTGGATACACAGCCTGTCATTCATAGTAAAGAGTATCATGTTGTGCTCAGGAAGACTTGCCTCAAGTTTCATCAAATTTTGAGGTCAAGTGCAATTTACTAATATCTAAGCATTGAATGGCTGGGATTTTCGCACCTGGAGGGAATTTCCACATGGCACCAGTTTAGCTCCCATCCTCCCCCCATGTCTGGGTTTTGTAAACTGTAGGTAGTTAATAAATGTTTGATGAATTGAACTGAGTTTCCTCCAAGCGGCATCCTCCTCTTGCCCTTTGGCCTCTTCTTTCCTTCAATCTCTTCCCTATTTTCTCTTCCCTCGTAGCCCTCCTTCCTTTATTTTTATCTTAGCTAGCAACCTCCACCACACTATTCTACCCCAGCGACCCCCTCTCCCTTTTCTTTCCACTTTCAGCTTTTTTCCTTTCTCTTATGTCTCCCTCCTTTCTTTCCCTGAAGCCCCCTCCCCAGAATCCCCCCATTTTCTTACTTAACCACCCCTCCCCCTCTCACTTCCCTTTCACATACTCCCCTTTTTTCTTCTCCAGCAGCATTCTCCCTTTTTCCTCCTGCCTAGGCTCCCCCACATCAGTTCTCTTCTCGTTCAGCCCCTTCCTCTTTCTCCCTCCCAGCCCTTTCTTTTTCCTCTGCCCCACCCTCCCCATCCCTTTTTTCCCTTCCCCTCCCCTTCCACCCGCCCGCCTCAACCGTGGGAGCCGGGCTGACCTACGACTCGGCGCCGCGAGAGGGGGTGTGAGAATCTGGGCCATACCACCCGGACACGCTCCCCTCCCCATACCTCCTGAGCCACGCTCAGATTCTCCCGCTTCTTTTTAGGCATCTTCCCGGCAGCACTCCCCAGAGTCATCGCCCGTCGGGCCTCCTGCGGCCCCTACTGCGCAGGCGCAGGCTATCGTGCTCTCTTCTCATTGGTCGCCAGGGCGGGGAAAGGCGGAGCGACGCTGACCATCATTCTGAAATGTTCTAGCCCACAGGGCGCTGCCATGTTTGTGTAGGGCAAACTCTTGTTGATGAGTTCAGAGGGGCGGGGTGAAGGGAAATCTAGGCTGGGCTTGAGCCATAGGATTGAGAGCTGAATGGCCTTGTAGAGACAGTCTAATCTATCCTCTTGATTGGGTAAAGGACGAAACCCAGAAATAGAGAAAGTGATTTCTTCAAGGCCACATAGTTAGAATCAGTGCTAGAATTTGAATTCTGTGCTCCAGAGCCCTAATATGGGATATGCAGAGATAATTGATATATAATAATATATTACAAGGGCAAAAAAAAAAAGAAAAGAAAGTGCCGTGTGGTTACCAAGAGGGAAAGTTGTTACTGACTTAGAGGATTTCAGGGAAAACTCCAGGGAGGAGATAGCATTTGAGCTGGGCTTTATTTTTTTAATTAAAAAAACTTTTTTTTATCAATTACATGTAATAAGAAATTTTCACATAAGTTTCCCAGAGTTATATGATCCGAATTTTCTCCTTCCCTTCTTCCACCCTGTCTCTGGGAGCTGACAAACAATTCAGTCTGGGTTATACATGTATTGTCATGCAAAACATTTCCATATTATTCATTTTTGTAAGTGAGTAATCTTATAAAACCAAAACCCCCAAATGTAAACCCAAATAAATAAGTGAAAAATCATCTGCTTTCATCTGCATTCCTACTTAAAGAGTTCTTTCTCTGGAGGTGGATAGCATTCTCAGAACTGTCCTAGATCATAGTAATCCTGATAGTAGCTAATTGTATCACATATGATCATTGCTGTCACTGTGTACAATGTTTTTCTGGTTCTGTTTATTTTACTCTGCTTCAGTTTTATGTAGGTTTTTTCCATTGAGCTGGGCTTTGAAGGAAGGTTAAGTCTTAGGGCAGAGACTGGGCCTTACCTTTTTTTTACACAGCAGGTACAGAATAAATGGATTATTGAAGGTCTCAGATCTGACAGATCATTTCATTTAAGGCATTAGTGGTTTAAAGCTATCCCTCTCTGGTTTTTGTAGTTTAAAAAGGGAACCACTGGGTAAGGAGAGTTCCTGACTCAAAAGAAAGGAGTCTCTGGCCAGGGTAGTATCTGGATTGATGTTGTTGTTTTGGTAGGAAAGAGGCTACCCTGGGAGCCTCTCCTGGCAAATAGCAAATACTCTTTTTAGCAATCAAAGCCCTTCATAAGCTAGTCCCCTCTTACATTTCCAGTCTTCTTTCACCTTACTCCTTAATAGTATTATTTCATGCAGTGACATTAGCCTCCAGGCTGTTCCATGAACAAGACTCTCCAGCGCTTAGCTCCAGGCATTTTTCTCAGGCATCCACCTCCCTGGCTTTCTTTAAGTTCCAACTAAAAGTTTTCTCTAATCCCTGTTGGTTCTCATTTAATTACCTTCTATTTATACTGTCTATACAGTAGCTTGCTTTGAATATATTGCATATGTTTGCATGTTGTCTCCTCTATTAGACTGGAAGCTCCTTGAGGGCAAGGGCTATCTTTTGTCTCTTTGTATCCCCAGGGCTTAGCACAGTACCTGGTGCATTTCTATTGTTCAGTCATTTTTCAGCAATGCCTGACTCTTTCTGACCCCATTTAGAATTTTCTTGGCAGAGATACTAGAGTGGTTTTCCATTTCCTTTTCCAGCTCATTTTACAGATGAGGAAACTGAGGCCAACAGGGTTAAATGATTTGCCCAGCTAGGAAGTGTCCTGAGGCCAAATTTGAACTCAGGAAGAGGAGGGTTTCTGGTTCCAGGCCTTGTGCTCTATCCACTGTACCATGTAGCTCCCCCCATCCCCACAGATGTTTATTGATTGATAAATAAATGTTTATTGATTGATTATATCATGTTCAAATCTTATCTCCTATGCTTACTCCCCATGGGACCCTGCACAAAGTCTTTTTTTAACCCTTACCTTTTGTCTTAGAATTTATACTAAGTATCAGTTCCAAGACAAAAGAATGGTAAGGGCTGGGCAACTGTGGTTAAATCACTTGCTAAAAAGTGTCAGATCGTATTTGAATCTAGGACCTCTGGTCTAGAGGCTGGCTTTCTGTCCCCTGAGCCACCCAAGCTATTTCCATGCACAAGAGTTTTACCCTTCCTAGATTTTGGAGAGGAGTGGACCAGATTGTCTCCAAGGCCCTTTTCCAGCCTTAGATCTATGATCATATAAACTCCAACATTGCAGAGAGGGTATGAAAATCCTTACTATGGAACATTGGCAGTCAGCAGTCACTGTCAGTCCCACTCAGCATTCGGTGTCAACTGTCAACAGCATCCCTCACAGCAGCGGTTATTCAGATTCACATCCCAAAATAACCAGATTCTAGTCTTTTTCACCACCAACTACAGGCATTAGCCCCAAAGAAGTGAGAAACCAAGGAGATGCATCATCTTCCTCCAAACATGGTTGCTTTGGGGTTGGTCTGGTGGAGATCTGGGCTCGTGACTTTTCTGTTCTTTGCTCTTTCCCGGCTATAGCATTCAGGTATTCAAACTCTGGCAATGACAAATCACATCAACTCATTTTCCTCACTTTCCTCATGTGTCAAATGAGCTGGAGATAAAAATGGCAAACCACTTCAGGATCTTTGCCAAGAAAATCCCAAATGGAATCATGAAGAGTTAGACAGGAGTGAACAAAAACAAAATAAATGCTTGATGATTGATTGTCCCTTGGTATCCCCCTATGACCTGTCCCTCTTTTCCTCTTTTAATCCTAGATTTCTTTGATAACATCTTTTTTTTTTTAAACCCTTACTTTCTGCCCTAGAAACAATTCTAAAACAGAAAGGTAAGGGCAAAGCAATGGGAGTTAAGTTGTTGTAGGGGGCTCGAGGTGAACCCCCGGGATTCGGGAAGGGCACCTTTTGCAAGGATGCAAGACTCTGAAATTTAGCTTAAAAATAAAAAGAGAGATTTATTAATTTACAAGGTAATGTTAAATCTGGCCAGTAAGACTACCTCCTAGGAGGGAAATAACACGGACAGAATGCTGTTCTCAGATGACATGAATTCTGGAGTCTTTATACTCTTTACAGTAGTGAAGATGTGACTTTGTGCCATACTGAAGATGTGACTCTAGAGTGGTATGCTCTGAGGCATGGGCAGAGGGTTTTGGTCATCTGACTGGGGTCTGCCTGAATACATAGGGGGTGACCCTCATAGTTTAGGGGACATGACAGGTAGATGTCTTAGATACAACCTGATGGTATCAAGGCATAGTCTGGAGGTGTATCCCTCTGTTCTTCTAAAGGATGATCCAAGGAGGATCATTTTCTCAGGGTCTTACAGGAGTCATCAGATGTTTTGGGTTAGGAGTCACAAGGATAGAAGGGAGTAAAGGAATTTCTGTGCTTATAGTTTGTCTGAAACACTTCTATAATTTGGGAGTCCTATAATATTTATCTGTGGGTAATAACCTGAGGTGGGGAGAGGAGGTTAAGGAAATGGGAGAATAATAATGACTCAAAAGCAGAAGTAGAAACACATGGGGAGTAACGCAAACTCTGAGGAAATAAGAGGAATAAGAGAATAGGTGGGGAGTACCAACCCCTTGATACTCCTAGACAAGAGAGTCTGCTTTGGGGGTGACAACGTGGCTAGGAAAAGAGGGGAGTCACAACTCCCTGGTACCTCCTATAGCAATAGGAAGCACTGGCAACAGCATTGCTATGAAAGAGATATAGTGAAGCAAGAGGGAAAGAGGAGAGGAGGGAACAGAGGGAGAGAGGAGTGAAGGGCGAGAGAGCTAGTTGGAGAGAGCTGGTAAAGGGCTAGTAAGAGAGAGTTTCTCACAGTATTTATTGAAGGTTTTAGGAATGTGGATCAACAAATATGTATTATCAATCATACTTCCCAGATGCCAACATGCCTGGTATGCTACATGGGGGAAAAATTCCCATGCCAAAGTGACTTGCCCAGGGTCATATAGTTAGGAAATGCTTGAAATCAAATTTGAAACCAGGTCCTCCAACTCCAGGAATGGCTCTCTGTCCAATGTGTCATGTAGCTATCTGCCCCTTATGACACCTTTTAATCACATCTCCTATATAATGCCTGGCTTGTCCTACTTTCTCCCACCACATGCCTCTCTCTTGTCTTTTGGGTGACCTTCACCTTCCATTCTTTGGTCACTGTAGTGTTCCATGACTCACAACCTTCCAACAACATCAGAAAAAATAGTGGCTTTTTTTTTCTTTTTTTCTCCAGAGAGAAGCTTGGGGTCATGAAATGAACTTTTCAGTTTCCCAAAGGCAATCCAATATTTTCCTGTTCTTACTGGTCCATTTCTTCCTCCTGGTGGCTGCCCCACCTCAGCTTAGCCACAAGTCCTTATCTAACCTCTGACCTCAAGAGCTTCCACATCATCTCTGTCTCTTGTGTGAAAAAGTTGAGTTGCCACATAACTGATGTATTTCTGGCAGAAAAGGGGCAGGAATTTAGTATGTGGCTGAAAAACATAGCAAGGGCTGATTTATGTTTGAATTTCATTTCAGGACAATGGATTATATAGCACATCTCCTGGGGGAAAGGCACTGAGGGCTTTATGACCATGCTTGGACCATTTTTATGTCCTGGTGGTTAAAAAAACACTTTAGCTAAGCTAGTGCTTTCTCAAACTTTTCTGGGCCACTCTCTACTTTAAAGGGTCAGAAACCCCTTGAACCCACCTACCCTCCCCTTTCTGACATTGTGAAAAAGAAACAAATTCAGAAGTCATGATCAGTGGGAAGAATATCTAAGCTTGTTATAGATTCTCTATAGATAGATTCCTTCTTGGAGAGAGAGATTGGATTAAATGACCCCCAAGACTCTTTGCTGGAGGTATATATATATATATATATATATATATATATATATATATATATTATATATATATATATATATATATATATATATATATATGATGGCTCAGTGAATAAACCACTGGGCCCCAAGTCAGGAAGACCTGATTTCAAATTCAACTTCAGAAAATAACTAGCTGTGTGATCCTAGACAAGTAATTTAGCCTGTTTGCCTTAGTGGTAGCTAGGTGACTCTGTGGATAGAGAATTCAAATCAACTTACTAGCTGTGTAATCCTAGGTAAGTCACTTAACTTTTGCCTACCTCAGTTTCCTCACATTATAAAACGAGAATAAGAACAGTACTTACTTCCTAGGATTTTTGTGAGGATCAAATGAGGTATTTGTAAAATGCTTAGCACTGTTCTTGGCACATAGTGGATGCTTAAAACTAGGGTTCTCTTCCCTGCTGCCTTTCCATTCTTTTCTTTCCTTCCTTCCTTCCTTCCTTCCTCCTTCCTCCTTCCTTCCTTCCTTCCTTCCTTCCTTCCTTCCTTCCTTCCTTCCTTCCTTCCTTCCTTCCTTCCTTCCTTCCTTCCTTCCTTCCTTCCTTCTTCTTTCTTTCTTTTCTTTCTTTCTTTCTTTCTTTCTTTCTTTCTTTCTTTCTTTCTTTCTTGCTTTCTTTCTCTTCTTTCTTTCTTTCTTTCTTTCTTTCTTTCTTTCTTTCTTTCTTCTTCCTTCCTTCCTTCCTTCCTTCCTTCTTTCTTTCTTTCTTTCTTTCTTTCTTTCTTTCTTTCTTTCTTTCTTTCTTTCTTTCTTTCTTTCTTTCTTTCTTTCTTTCTTTCTTTCTTTCTTTCTTTCTTTCTTTCTTTCTTTCTTTCTTTTCTTTCTTTCTTTCTTTCTTTCTTTCTTTCTTTCTTTCTTTCTTTCTTTCTTTCTTTCTTTCTTTCTTTCTTTCTTTCTTTCTTTCTTTCTTTCTTTCTTTCTTTCTTTCTTTCTTTCTTTCTTTCTTTCTTTCTTTCTTTCTTTCTTTCTTTCTTTCTTTCTTTCTTTCTTTCTTTCTTTCTTTCTTTCTTTCTTTCTTTCTTTCTTTCTTTCTTTCTTTCTTTCTTTCTTTCTTTCTTTCTTTCTTTCTTTTTCTTTCTTTCTTTCTTTCTTTCTTCTTTCCCTTACCTTTTGTATTAGAATAGATATTAAATATTGATTCCAAGGCAGAAGAGTGACAAGTACTAGGTAACTGAAGTTAAGTGACTTGCCTAAGGTAACACAACTAAGAAGTGTCTGAGATCAGATTTCAATCCAGAACCTCTGTCTCCAGGCCTGACTCACTATCCACTGAACCACTTCTATCTTTAAAGTCTTGGATTTATGATTCCTCTTCCTCTATGATTGTTCTCTGGCTTTGGAGTCAGTAGACCTGGATTCAAATCCTGGTTGTGTTGCTTACTCCCTGTGTGACCTCAAGTGAGTAATTTCATTTCCCCAGCCCTGTTTCTTTGTCTGTAAAAGGAAGGGAGTGGACTAGGTAACCACTGAGGCTTTTTTTCAGCTCTACAATTCTTGTTCCTAAGAGTCTAGGAGAAGAGGGATTAATGAAATTCCATATGTGGGACACAGTTTTGGGGTTCCATTGAGAATTTGTAAAGTGGTGGTATTACTGCATTTTTAAAAACCCTTGCTTTCTATCTTAGTAACAACTCTAAGAGAAAAGGGTAAGGGCTAGGCAAATGGGCTTAAGTGACTTGTCCAGGGTCACACAGCTAGGAAGTATCTGAGGCCAAATTGGAACCCAGGATCTCCCAAGCTCTAGACCTGACTCTCAGTTCACTAAGCCTCCCACATGGTTTTTCAAAAAGAATCCACTTTTGAGCACTTGCTGTATACTTTGCAAATCCTGAAGTGCTCTGTAAATGTGGGCTCTCACATTGTTGAGAAGGGAAGGAAACAACATTCATTAAGCACCTACTATGAGATAGCCTCTGTGCTAAGTGCTTTCTTCCTTTCCCCTGGGAGGCAGATGCTCTTATTATTATCTCCATTTTACATGATCTCTAATTCTTCAATTGAGGCAGAGGTTAAGAGCCTTGCCCAAAGTCACACAGCTAATAAATGTCTCAGGCTGCATTTAAGCTCAGGTCTTTCAGACTCTAGGCCTAGCAATCTATCTACTGGGCCACCTAACTGGCTGTCACAAAAGAAGCAAGGCATTGGGAAGAGAACAATAGGCTGAAAAAGTCAGGAAACCTAGGCTCCCTTCCTAGCCCTACTGTATGTGTGTGGCCTTAGGTAAGTCATTCTCCTCTCAGGGCTCTGTGTTTTTTTTTTTAATTAAATATAAGAAAAATATTAATTAATTCTTACAAGAAAAAAATTTTTATTCAAGGATATTTTATTTTCCCAATTATAATTTTCAACACATATTTCCCTAAATTGTAAGATCCAAATTATCTCCTTCCCTCCCGTCTCTCCTCCCTCTCAGAGAAGGTAAGCAATTAGATCTGGGTTAGACATGTATCTCCCTGCTTCCATATCGGTTATTGTTGTAAGAGAATACTCATATAAAACCCAAACCCCCAAATAAAACCGTGAACAAATGGATGTGCAAGATTGTGTGCTTTGATCTTCATCTGACTCCAACAGTTCTTTCTCTGGAGGTGGAGAACAAAGAAGACGTTTTTATAATTCCCAACTTCAAAGATTTGGAGCTTCACTCTCTATGTCCTTGTGTGTTTTATTAATTACCCTTTTCCCAGTGCCTAGTACAGTGTCTGGCCCATAACAGGTGATTAATAAGTGCTTGTTGATTGACTGATTGAAAATTACCTTAAAACCAACTAGTCCCACTACTTTTCTACAGAGGAAGAAACTGAAGCCTAGAGGGGTGAAAAGACTTAAGTCACACTGGTAAGATGTGACAGAGACAGAATTCAAACCCAAGTCCTCTGACTCCATATCTAGCACCCTTTTCATTAGCAGCACATATAATATTAGTTTATCCTTTTTTTGTTGTTGTTCAATTGTGTCTGACTGTGGCCCCATTTGGCATTTTCTTGGTAAAGATACTGGAGAGGCTTGTCATTTCTTTCTCTAGCTCATTTGACAGAAGAGGAAACTGAGGCAAACAGGACGAAGTGACTTGCCCAGGGTCACACAGCTAGTGGTTTGCCATTTCCTTCTTCAGCTCATTTGACAGATGAGGAAACTCAAGCAAATAGGATAAAGTGACTTGCCCAGGGCCACACAGCTCTGAAGAGTCTAAATCTGGATTTGAACTCAGATCTTTATGACTCCAAACCCAGAACTCTATCCATTGTGCCACCTAGCTGCCCAATGGATACCTTTATACATTTCAAAAGGGTTACGCATCTGTGTTGTTTTTTGCTCTCATATCAACCCTGTGAGTTAGTCAAGGCAGATAGTATATCCCTATTTTAAGGGGGTAGATGTAGAGGCCAAGGGGGCCTGGGCCTGTTATTTCACTGGTACAGGGATCTCTCCAGTGAGGAAATGCTTTCTACCCTCCTAGATCCAGGCCCAGGCTGAAACTTTTACTCTTAAAGTGTTGTCTGGGACACTAAAGGTTAAATGTTTTGCTCAGCGTCACATACAACTGGCAGCTAGGGGGTACAGTGAATAGAATCCTGGAGTCAGGAAACTCATCTTTCTGAGATCAATCTGGCATCTAGCTGTGTGATCCTGGGCAAGTCACTTCACTCTCTTTGCCTCAGTTTCCTCATTTATAAGGTGAACTGGAGAAGGAAATGGCAAACCACTAGCTGTGTGCCCCTGGTTGCCTCAGTTTCCTCATCTGTAAAGTGATCTGGAGAAGGAAATGGCAAACCACTAGCTGTGTGCCCCTGGACAAGTCACTTCATTCTGTTTGCCTCAGTTTCCTCATCTGTAAAGTGATCTGGAGAAGGAAATGGCAAACCACTAGCTGTGTGCCCCTGGACAAGTCACTTCATTCTGTTTGCCTCAGTTTCCTCATCTGTAAAGTGATCTGGAGAAGGAAATGGCAAACCACTAGCTGTGTGCCCCTGGACAAGTCACTTCATTCTGTTTGCCTCAGTTTCCTCATCTGTAAGTAAGGTGAGCCAGGGAAGGAAATGGCAAACTACTCCAATATCTTTACCAAGAAAACCTCAAATGGGGTCACAAAGAGTCAGATATCACTGAAAATGCCTGAACAATAAAAAGCCCAACCTGTCAATTTTACAGAGTTGGAAACTGCAGCCAAGAGATGGGAAGATACGAGTTCAGCAACACGTATGTTTGGTCGAAGACGTTCTGACTTACACTTCTGGCTCCCAGCGTGAAGGAGCACAGCCGGATAGCCACTCATCTGAGCCTCACAAAGAAGCAATGAAAGAAACCTGTCAGTCCCCAAACATTTTTCCCACTTACCCCTTCCTTTCCCAAAGAAAATCTGCAGGCAGCCAGGAATGAGAAATTAACATTCTATTTTAGTTCACTCTCTTCAGAGTTGTAGAAATGAATAATAATAGCAGCTTACATTTATGTAACATTTTAATGCTTGCAAAGTGATTGACACAGGGGATCGCACTCGACCCTTCACACAACCCTGTGATTATTCTCCCATTAAACCAGGGAGTTGGGGTCAGCAGTGCTGTCCTTTCATGGTCAGTTTTCAAAGGAGAAAAAGAAATCCTCAAGGTCACTTTGCAGAACGCTGGAACGTGAACCTTTAAGCCCAGTGTAGGGGAAAGAGCCCTGGTTGTGACTCGTAGAAAGGACCTGGGATTCTTTCCCAATTTGGAGACTTATGAGTTATTTATCAAAGCCCTTCTCCTCTCCGAGCTTATATTCTCCTCCATAAAATTGGGGTAAATGCTACTGACTCATCTCTGACCTCCAATAGTGGTTGGCATGTCCCTGAAGGAGCTCCCTTAATTGGAGCTAAAACTTGATCTCTCATCTTCTGTGGGTCCAAAATCTTCATGTTCGGTGAATCGGGAGGAGATCAGACCTTGGGAAAACCAGCTGACGTGGTTCCAGACTGCCTGAGATGGGATGCCAACAGCCAGAAAGCCAATTTAATAGTTTACAAAGAGAAATCCCTCTTTCCATCATGAGAGCCCATTTGGGAAACCACACTGAGATCAGAAGGTTGTTCGATGAGCACAGGGGATCAGAGCCAAGAAGATGCCTACAGCAGAGCTCAGCGAATTTGCTTCCCATCTAAGGCTTCCCAAACTTAAGAGCTGGACTCATTTCCCCCCCATCCCCCCGCAAAGAAAGAAAAACAAAAAGATCTATCTAGAGGGGGTAGAAGGTTGTATGGTGCTCCAAAGAATGGCATCTCAGCCTCAGGTTGAGACCCAAATTAGAGTTGCTGACAGTCTAAAGAAGGCTATGAAGATCTCTGGGGTCTGTGGACTTGGAGAGGGAATAAAATGACATCTTTCCTTCACTAACCTCTAACTGAAAATTAGCATTTCCTCCAATTATTTTAATCATTTAACATTTTAATTATTTAAAAATATTTGAGAAGGGATCTATAAGCTGCATCAGACTGCCAATGGGATCCATGACACAAAATAGTTAAGAATTTAAGATCTAGGGTCAGCGAGCTGGTTCAGTGGAGAGAGAGCCAGGTGGTCCTGGGTTCAAATGTCACCTCAAACACTTCCTAGCTGTATGACCCTGGGCAAGTCACTTAACCCCCATTGCCTAGCCCTTACCACTCGGAACCAATACATGGTTTTGATTCTAAGATGGAAGGTAAGGGTTTAAAAAAAAAAAAGATTGGCAACCCCAAAGACCTAACCTGCTCTTCTGCCTTGGAACTGGCATTTAGTATAGATTCTAAGACAGAGAGTAAGGGTTTAGGGGGCAGCCGGGTTGCTCAGTAGAAAGGGAGTCAGATAGGGATAGGAGGTTCTGGGTTCAAATCTGGCCTCAGATACTTCCCAGCTGTGTGACCCTGGGCAAGTCACTTAACTCCCATTGCCTAGCCCTTACTGCTCTTATGCCTTAGAACCAATACATAGCATTAATTGATCCTAAGATGGAAGGTAAGGATTAAAAAAAAAAAGAACGCATGATCTCAAGTATCCTTTGAAAAGGAACATCTGAAAAGGAGTATTTGTGAGATGTAGGGGGTCTGGGAGAAGGAGGAAGAGGACGATGGTAGTCCCTCCCCCACCTCCTTTATCCTTGACCATTTGCTTGAGCAATGGCTCATAAAGATGGAGTGGAAATGTAAGTTCCCTGAGTGCAGACATTTGTCTCACTTTGGCATTTCTATCCCCAGCACCCAGCATCTGGGCTACAGTAGACCTTCCACAGAGCCTACAAAGCTCTCCTTCCTCATCTTGACCTCCCAGCATCCTTCCTTTAGCTCCCAGCTAAAGTTCTACCTTCCACAAGAAGCCTCTCCTGATCCTTCTGAATTCTAGTGCCCTCCCTCTGCCCATTCCTCCCTGTATACAAATAGTGTATGGGTGTGCAGTCCTGCTAGACTGTGAGTTTTCTGAGATCAGGGATTGTTTTTAATCTTTCTTTGTCTCTTCAGTGCTCAGGCACGTAGTAGGTGCTTGGTAAATGTTTATTGACTGACTGATTTTTGATAAACGCTTATTGATTTTGATTTACATTGTTCTTTGTCGTTGTTTCATCCTATTGAACTCCAGGAACCCCATGGATTTGTTTATGGGGTTTTCTTGGCAAAGACGCAGGAATGGTTCACCATTTCCTTTTCTAGTGGATTAAGACAAACAGAGGTTAAGGGACTTTCCCAGGGTCACACAGCTAGTGAGTGCCAGACTGGATTTGAAATCAGGGATTTCTGAATCTAGATTCAGTACTCTATTCACTGTACCATCTAACTACCTCCTATTCCCTTTGACACTCTCTCATCAAAGTAGCCTACTTTTTGTTTCCTGTACACAATATTTTGCCTCTTGCCTCTGTTTCTTTACAAGTAGTACCCCATGTCTGAAATAAGCTTCTTCCTCACTCCACCTTATTCTTATTCCTGCAAATCACATCTTAGGAGCTATCTCCTGCATAAGACTTTTCCTGATTCCTCTAGTTAGTGCTCTCTAGCTCTTAAATTTGCTTTGTATGACCATTGATTGGTCATGCAAGTCCCCCTAACTCACTCCAACTAAAAATTGCATCTGTAGATTGGGACCTCAGAGGTGCAACTGGGATCTTAGTTACCCTCTTGATAACCTCTAACACTGAAACTCATGAGCCCCCATTAGTTTACTTCCCATAAAAAATCCGTCAGTATATTAAATGAACTCTTTAAAATATATTTACTCAAGTGATATAGCAAGAACAGAAGTTATGAAGAATTTCCTCCCCAAACTTAGGATGTACTTTCTCAGAGATGCATATAATTTTGGAAGATAGAGAGTGGGCATAAATTTATACTAAAATGGTAGTGAGTCACACTTGTAGGTATTATATATAGTATTATTTTTAAATTTTTTAATTTATTTTAAAAAATATTTTTCCATGTTCACATGATTTATTTTCTTTCTCTCCCCTCTTACTTCTCCCCTCCCAGAGCCAATAAGCAACTTCACTGAGTTGTACAAATGTTATCACTTTGATCCTGGAAAGACAAGAACTGATCATGGTAGGCGGTGACCAGCCCCAGTGTCGGACGACCATGGAGAAAGCATGTGAGTCTTCTTCCTGAACGAGACATGATGGACTTGAGCTGTTGATGATGCGGAGCCTTGTTGGTCCCAGCCAGAACTAGGACTTGGTTATTTTTATTTTTTCTTAGAATGGGAGGAGAGGAGAAGGGAGGGAGAGAAAAAGAGACTTTTGTGAATTGGAAAAAAAATTAATTGAAAGATGTTATCACTTGGTTGTAGGTATGATATATGACCAAGGCAAATCATAATTCTGGCCTTAACATCCTTTCTCAGGGAAGTACTTAAGCAATTCACTTTGGGTGAGGGGCTTTGGTGTCTGGATGGATGAGATGTTCCATTGAGAGTCTGGTTTGGTTTCCCCATAGAGCACATCATTTCAGTTGAACTGGCTTCTTATATGGCACTGCATTCATGCTGGAGAAGCCAACCTAAGAGTCCAAGGGCTTACTCTTTAATGAGTAACGGTGGTTTCCACAACTTCTGGCCTCAGATTCACCTGGGAGCTATAGTATTCTTTTCAGTTGGAGTGCTACAATCCCCTTTCAGAAAGAACTGACGTCCTTAACCTAAGACTGGCAGAAGCTTCTCCAGGATTGTTCTTTCAGGGCTTCAGCTCTAAGGTTTGTTACTCCCCAGTGAAGAGGTGGGAAAGGTATAGCTTCTGTTTGATAATTCTTCTCCATGTCCTAACCAATCAATTACATTTCCCAGATTCCTGATGGGTGAACAGTTACATCATTTACACTTTTCTCTTACATTTCATCTTCTCTGTCTTCACCTCTTATGATTTCCAACCTTGCTGAAGTCTAAATGAGGCACACACTTACATGGAGAAAGATTGAATAGATTTTGGTATGTGAATATAATGTGATAATACTGGACTAAAAAAGAAGCTACAATTATGAAGAATTGAGAGAAGCAGGGAAAAGTTTACATGAACCGAGGCAGAGTAAGAAGAAAACAATATATACGATGACTATAATACAGAAATGGAAAGAAAATAAAAAACAAAACGAAATATAATTCTGTATAATTAAAATAACCAAACATGGCCCTCAGAGAAGAGTAGAGAAAACTTACCTCTCTCTTTTCATTGAAGTGGTACAGGACTATGCGAGTTGTGGAATATTTCACATATGGTCAGATATGGTGATTATATTGGTTAATTTTGTGCTGCTTTTCTCCCATTTTTCTTTGAACATTTTTCTTTAAAATCTACAATGATAGACTTGTTTCAGGGAGGTGGAGAGCAGCAATATTTAAAATAAATGTAATGTAAAATAAATACATGTGATAAAATGATATAAAATAAGTATATATGAAATAACAAATTAATGTGATATAAAAAAGAGATCTCAAAATGTTTTTAAAAGAAAAAATAAATTATTTTGCTTTTGTAAAACCTTATTTAATCCTACTCCCTCCCTTAGCTTCTAGGAGCAAGAGAGAGTAGACAAGTTTGACTGCTAATTAAGGATTTAGAGAGAAAAGGTAACAGAGACACAATGTTGGAGTGAATTGAGGGCACCATGGATATGGCATGTTTTTCTTTGCTGGGGCCAGTTCCTGGGTTCACAATCTATCTCTGAGAGAAGGAGGTAGCCACAATAGGAAACAGAGATCCTTGCCTATGATGCTATTACCTAGAATGAGAAAAGTACCAGATATGGAAATTTCTCTTTTTTTCCCAAGCTAATATTCTCAACCCAGAGGAGGAATGGAAAGATGTACTTGATGGTTGGCCTTGCTAGATGCATGATTCAAATATCAAGTTTTGAACTGTGTGGCATTGTCCACATTTTTTTGTTCACTTTAAGGAAGACTAAATTATTTGATTCCTGGAATTTCTGGGAACAAAATAGTTTCTGTATTGCTCAGGCACTTCTGGGGAATAAGGGAATGGCAGGCATGGAGCTACCCAGAGATTTTATTTTCATTAGGAACTGTTTATTTGTTGATTCTACATCAAGAGCAAAAGTATTATATATAATTTAGCATATTTTTCTGCTTCTGTGAGAACTTGACACCCTTATGTTAAGGCCATGTGGCTAGACCTCAGGAAACAGAGAGTTAAAAAAGGAGACAATGGAGGAGGAGTAGGTGGGTGGCTCAGTGGATTGAGAGCCAGGCCTAGAGACGGGAGGTACTAGGTTCAAATCTGTCCTCAGACACTTATTAGCTGAGTGACCCTGGGCAAGTCACTTAACCCCCATTGCCTAGCCCTTACCACTTTTCTGCCTTGGAACCAATATACAGTATTGATTCTAAGCTGGAAGGTAAGAGTTAAAAAAAAAAAAGGGAGATAGGGCTTGCCAGATGCAAGTGCTCAGGGACCAACTTCTGGTTGACCAAGTCCACAATAATCTATTAGATAAAGAGTTTATGTTATCTAGCAAAAAGGTGGGGAGCTGAGAGACAGAAGGTTGTTGTCTTCCTGAAAGCATTACACTTCCACAGTACTTCTGGTAGGTAGGATGGAGGGCAGGTAAAAAAAATTTTTAAAGAAAGAAAAGGTGGACAGCTGGGACACTCAGTGGATTTAGAACCAATCCTAGAGAAGAGGAAGTCCTGGGTTCAAATGTGGTCTCAGACAGTTCCTAGCTGTGTGAACCTGGGCAAGTCCCTTAACTTCCATTCCCTAGCCCTTTCTGCTCTTCTTCCTTGGAACCAATACACAGTATTAATTCTAAGATGGAAGGTAAGGGTTTAAAAAAAAGAAAAGAAAAGAAAAGAAAGAAAAGGATGAGCACTGGAAAAGCTCAGCTCCTAATAATTTCCATTGAACAGGATCAAGATAGTGGCTAAGAATGCCACCTAGTGGTCAAACATTAACACATATATTCTATATTTAATTATGAGTCTTGTATTCCTTTGGTAGAGTGTCAGTTCCTTCAAGGAAAAGACTATTTCCTTTTGTATTTGTATCTCTAATACATAGTATATTGTCTTGAACATAGTAGGTATCTAATAAATGCTTCTTGAAGTTATTTGAAACATGGCATAGTGGCTGAGGAGTACCGGGAGTACCACATGAATTCTTGCCAGTTATGCTGTCCAGTGTAGTGTGCTTCTTCTCAAGTTATAATGAAAGAAAAATGAAGACATATCTGAGTGAAAAAAATTAAGTATACTTCTTTTCCAAGTAGTTTATTCTCTTTCTTTAGTTTCAGGTAATATTACTTGGAAAATACCAGGGACTGCAAATGAAATTGTGGCAACCTGTGTGAGATTTAAAATGGTTGAGGTCTTAAACTGTAGTGAGTTAAAATGCTGAAAGATATAAATTGTGATAGATATAAGAGAGGGTGAGTAAATTTGACCGCAGAAATATGTTTCACTATAGTGTCTTGGTTTTTAAATCAAATCTAAGGTGGTCGTCAGGGAAATATTCCCAATTATTCAAATACCCAAGTCAATTGGGTTTTATAGAGATTTTAATTAACAATACAATGAGTAATCAAAGAAAGAGAGAGAGAGAGTAAGAAAGGAATAAGTATGAAGGGCCTCAAGCCAATATGGCCTAGACCTGAGTCTTAAGAGAGAAATCAGTCAGTTTTTTAGCACTCACCACAAGGTCTGAATAAACAAGGATTCTAGTGACACCAGGCCAGTTCCATCTCAGCTGACTTCACCAGAGAACCTTCCAGCCAGAGACTGTTCCAAAGGGCCTTTCTCCAGAGCCTCTCTCAAGAGATTCTTCCCAAGTGATCCTCATCAGAGATCCTCCAAAAGGATTTCTCCAAAAGGATATATCCTCAAGAGATTCTGCTTTTTCTTATATAGGGGTTTTTCTCCTATGTCACCTCCCCTAAGTCCCTACATCTACCAATCACTGTAGACGCTTTCCAAAGGACTGCCCATCTGAATTCCTGCTAAGTCGACCAATCTCCTCAGTAAGTCTGAACTAGAGAAAACACAGCTGAGTCGACTAATCTCATCAAGAGAAAACTTGCCCGACCCTTTTAGGTACCTAGCATCTCATTGTATCAATTCTAAAAACAGGCCTGGCTCAAAGAACTCCTTGCCCCACCATAAGCACGGATCCAAGTACTTTCATTGTTTAGCAATGAGTTTTCTCTCCTAAAGCAGTCTTAAGTACGGGTGGAGTAGAGGTCCTCCCATTTCTGATCCTGGCGAGTTCTCACATCAAAATGGGGAATGTTTCTCAGTAGGGAATTTGTTCCAATTAAGAATTCCCTGATGGGGAAATTTTTAACATTCACAAGTCTGAGAGATTTCAAGATTTACACTTCGGACCAAGTGCCATTTTCTATATGTTTCCCTCATCTGTTCATTTCCTTCTCTTTCAGGGTCTTGACTTTGAGCTGAATATATTTTTGAATATACCTTTATAGGTACATGTTGCCTTTCTCATTAGAGTGTAAGCTCCTTGAGGGGAGAGACTGCTTATTGTTGTCTTTGTATCTTCATTGCTGATCAGGCACAGTACCTGGCACACAGTCAGCACTTAATAAATGATTGTTAATTGATTAGAAATAAGTCCATCCACTCAGGGGACTGAGAGCCAGGCCCAGAGATGGAAGGTCTCTATGTGGCCTCAGACACTTCCTAGCTGTGTGACCCTGGGCAAGTCACTTGACCCCCATTGCCTAGCCCTTACCACTCTTCTGCCTTGGAACCAATACACAGTATTGATTCTAAGATGGAAGGGAAGGGTTTAAATAAAAAAGAAAAGGAAGAAGTCCATCCAAACTAGAGGAGCGATCCCTCCTATAGCCAATTTCATCATACGATGACAGCTCTCCTGTTGAGGTTACTGTCCTGACTTGTAGACATTGCCCAGATGACTATTTCCTGGTCCAAATGGATGCAAGAAGCAGAGAAACTTCTCTCAAAATTCCTTCCTTCTAGGAGTGAGTCTTTTCCAGCATTTTTTGACTTAGTCCCTGAAGAGCTCACCCTGGGTAAGTATGCCATTACCTCTCCCAAGAGTTTCTTTCCAGGAAAAGGACCCATACGCACAAAAATATTTGTAGCAGTTCTTTTTTTTTTTTTTTTGCTATAGTAAAGAACTGGAAACTAAGGGAGTAACTGTGATTTGGGAAATGGAAGAAAAACCCTGGTGTGTGATGTATTGAAATATTATGAAAAATGCTCTGAATAACTAATAATTAGAGAAACTCTGAGGTTTTATTTCACACCTATCAGATTTGCAGAGAAGACAAAAAAAGGAAAAATGACAACTATTTGAGGGGCTGCAGGAAAACAGGCACATTAACACATTCTTAATGGAGCTGTGCATTGCCCTCGCAATTCTAGAAAGCAATTTGGAACTATGCCTCCAAAGTCACTAAACCATGTATACCCTTTAACCTGGCCATAGCATTACTGAACCTCAATCCCCAGAAAACAAAGAGGAAAAGGACTCATGTACAAAAGTATTTACAGAAATTCTTTTTGTTGTGGTAAAGACCTGGGAACCAAGGTGGGGCCCCTCCACTGGGGAGCAGCTGAACAAACAGATGCTAGGTGAATGGGTTGGACTACTATCATGCCATGAGATGATGGAAGGGCCAGATCAGGGGTTATCAGTATGAATTGATGCAGAATGTCAGAACCAGAGCAATTTGTACAATAACAACAACATTGTATAGTAAAGCAACTTAGAAAAATGAGCAAATTCTGATCAATGCAAAGTCCAGAAATGGTGATGGAGTCAAGGTGCCAAGATGCTTTCAGATAGAGCCAAAGTGGGAATTTTTATTTTAATATTATATATAACATAGATGTATATATACACATAGATATAAACATATATACTTTTATTTATACATATATTTTAATATATTTATATTATATGTGTATTTTAATTTTGTTTTTATTTTTCTCCAGTGACGGGATGGTGGGAGGATAAGAGTAGCAATAAAAAGAAAAGAATAAGAAAGAAAATAAATAAAAGAGGGTCATTGAGGCATCTTTTTTTTTTTAATATAAAGATCAGGACAGAAGGAAGGAGGGCAGCTAAGTGGCTCAGGATAGAGAGACAGGAAGGTAAAACTTTTTCCTGGAGATGGGAAGTCCTGAGTTCAAAGTGGGTCATGGACACTTCCTCACTGTGTGACCCTGGGTAAGTCACTTAACCCCAATTGCCTAGCCCTTACTGCTCTTCTGCCTTGGAATTGAGACTCAGTATCAATTCTAAGACAAAAGATAAGGATTATAAAAAAACAAAACCAAAACCAAAAGAAAAGACAAAATCAGTATAGTTAACTGATGGAATCTCCATGTAGAAGAGGCTGATGAGACTGCTTTTGGGGAAAAAAATGATGATATTCAATGGAAGGACCCTTCTTCCAGATTTGGAACATTCATAGGCATGTTCTATTTGGTTCTGGTCTGCTAACCAGATGAAGATGCATCTAAAGTGTACTGACCAGCCCAAATGACACTCAGGGCTTTGGCTATTTTTAGCCTGGAAGGCGCTGAAGGAGGATGAGTTCCTGGGTACCAGAGGAGCTTCAGTCCCTCCCTCACCTGGGATTAGTGCATGGCTCCCATGTTTCTTCTGTTTCAGATAGTGTCTATTCTTTCCTGATTTTCAGGGAAGGATATTGGAGATGACAATGGCTCTGTAATCTCTGAAAGATCAAGAGTTTGAACCACCAGAAGTCTGGGATTTGCTGGAAACTAGATGGACAGGGCTGAAATATCAGGCCAGTTGCTTGACCCACCTTAGATGCAACTAAGATTCAGACTCAGTCAATGGTGATGCCACATTTGGAAGTGTACTTGGTGGGCCCATTGGTCTATAGAAACTGGGTTTAGTTTGAGCCCCATGTCTCCAGGGACTGAGGAGATATATTCTAGGAGAGCCAGTCCACTGGTTTTAGGGGGAAAGGCTTGCTTTTGTTCTTATAATGTCCTCAAGGTAATAAAATCTTTGTAAAAGCTAATTGATGTTAAGTGGTTAAATCAAATTAGAACCTAACCTCTGGTAGTTAGATATAATAGAGATCTACGTTTTCATAATATAACCCTCTTTTCTGGTTCTGCTATATATATATGGAAATGTCCATTTTACTAAGGTTTTATTATACTTTCGTTATGTATTTTTATATACTAATGCGTATGTAGAACTATAGAAAGTATATGAATAAGTATATGAATTTATGTATTTTATTTTAAGGTCAGAATAAGAACAAATAAATCTAATAATTACTTTCCTCAAGATTTCTATCCTTTTGGAAGTATTCTCAGACTAAGCATGTTGGATTTTCTTAGTTTTTTACTTTAATTGTCAATCTGTCTCATGGATGCAGGACATCCCACTATACTTGGCACTAAAACAAAGTCTCTTGCAGCTTTTTAATAAATAAATTCTCCCTCAGTTAACCATCTTTTTTTCCCCCTGAGGCTGGTTATCTCTAGATCTTCTCTCAAAATAACTCCCTCCCTTCATACTCCAAATCCTCTCAGGCTGCTTTGAATAGCACATATTGACACTTTCCTTCTCTCTCTTTCATTTTAGATTTTTGGCTGCCTTAAGGGAATGATGGACAATAGCCTTCCTACTCCCTAAGATAATTAGCTTAGGACAAAGTTATTAATAGCCTCTTCGAATTTCTAAAATAATCACTAAGAGAGTAGCTGAGTTCCCTCTCCACGATGAGAGACAATGTGATGGAGATATTAACATATACATCTATATCTATGTCCTCCTATAAACATCTATAAGCCCATAGACAGATATATGTAGTGTCTATCCATCCATATACTTTCCTTCTCTTGACTTTTATAAATTCAATATTGACGTCTACACGACTGTATGTAATTTTAATTTTGATTAAGAACCTTTTTCTTTGGCTCAACAATCTGAAAGAGGAGGACTACCTCTCCTCTCAGCAAGAGAAAAAAAAGACTAAAAATGTCTGTGGTTTCCTGATTTGTCTTGTTAAAAAAGTTTTTTTTTCTTTCTGTCAAATTAGTCTACATCCAAAGTGTGAGGGATATAAACCAATGATTCCTCTTGGTTATAGACCTATTTACTGGGAGTTACTGAGCTAAATGAGATTCCTTGCTATATATTATACCAATGAATTTGCCCTGCATGTATGATTTATTATTTAGCCAGGAAACCGCCCCCCCCCAACTTTGTATTGGAAAGAAGGATACATGCACATATGTGTGTATGTATGTATGTATGTATGTAACCAAGAGGAAGGGTAAACATTTATATAGTACCTACTATGTGCCAGAGACCACGTTAAATTGCTTTCCAAATATTATCTCATTTGATGTATAACCAGGTATTCAGACTTCCCTGCAAGGTTAAAGTGCTGGTACCCCAAACCAAGAATCTGGCTAGTTGTAGTCCTAGAGGACAAGAGTTCTGTCCTAGCCCTAAAGAGACTGAGGATGTTGTGATCTCTGATCCCAGGACAGAATTCCTGAGGTGGGAGGAGTTTTTGAATGACTGAAACAGAGCAGAGAAGACATCAGGGCTGTTAGAGAGGCTTTCTACGACAGGATTCCAAGAGACGAGGGCGATAACACGGGTACTACCAAGATGGCAAATATTTGGACTAATGATTGACAACAGGCAACGATGCAGTTGCTTCAGCCCTCATTCTCTCCTCTATGGAATCTCAACCTGAAAATGAAAGGAATTTTATTCCTAAATTTCCAGGTTATTTAAATGGGTTGTAACTTTTGATTTAATTTGTCCTTGAAAGACCTTTCCCTTACATTCATGATCAAAGATGATTAATGTGTATTATACTTTTGTATACATTAATTTTGTCTTGGGAAAGAGGAAATGATAGAAGCCAGTTGCTGGGTAAAGAATATATAGATTTAAACAGGACAGAGATTTAGCTCTTTCTAAATGCTGGAAATTTTTCTAATGGGGGCTTTTAGCCGTTGCAATTTTATCAGTAACTTTTCTCTAATTGATATAAACTCCTTAACCTAGGAGAGAAAGTGATCCCTGATATAGTTGGACCTATTTTGCTACAGGCTAGAAAGGGATTCATTGTCATTGCAGGATGTGGAAAATAAGGTAAAGGGAATCCCAGGTCTGTCTGTTTGTTTGCCTCCTTTTCATCCTTCCTCTCTCTCTCTCTCTCTCTCTCTCTCTCTCTCTCTCTCTCTCTCTCTCTCTCTCTCTCTCTCTCTCTCTCTCTCTCTCTCTCTCTCTCTCTCTCTCTCTCTCTCCCCGTCCCTTTCTCCCCCTCCCTCCCTCCCTTCCTTCCTTCCTTCCTTCCTTCCTTCCTTCCTTCCTTCCTTCCTTCCTTCCTTCCTTCCTTCCTTCCTTCCTTCCTTCCTTCCTTCCTTCCTTCCTTCCTTCCTTCCTTCCTTCCTTCCTTCCTTCCTTCCTTCCTTATCAGTCAGGAAAAACTGGGTCTTGGTAGGAGATTAAAGGGCTTAGGGGCAGGATAGCTACCAGGGATACAGATGAGATAAGCAGATCCACCAGAGCAGCTGATCTAAATCTCACCCAAACTTTAGTGTGTTCTTCTCTAGGAAGCCTTCCTTGACTGTCCAGCCCACACTGACCTCTCTCTTCTTAGATCTTCTGCCCCACTTTTATTTCCTTCATAATTTCAACAGCCCATGATGCCACTGGGGGGTGGAGGAAGAGGACTCCATCCTTGTAAAAAGATGACACATTCTAATGCTTCCATGCCTCAGAGGGATAGGTCTTTGAGACTGAAAAGATTCACCCCCCTGCAGCCCATCTGTTACTGAGCCTTTCCGAGCTCAGCTAGGCTGATCCTTGGACAATCAATCATCCAAGTCTGTAGCCAGGATTGGCCCCAATCCCCCTCCAGCTTGGCAGGACCAGCCAGAGCTTATTCTCGACCATCAGAGCCTCTGAGAGCCCGGGGTCAGCTCCATACCACATAGATACAGGCCAAGAGGATGTCAGTGGAGGATTCTCCCAGTTTCTTTCTTTCTTTCTTTTTTAAGATCAATGCAAGATTGAGAAGCTTCAAGGCTTACTCCCCCTCCCACCTTTAGTTCCCCCATTCCCCATCCAAAAAAAAAAAAGAATGAAAAATAGAAGTTAATGAAGACTGTTTGCAGCTAGAAGGAAGACCCTGAATATAGGAGACCTCACTGTTGGTGGCGAACATTTGACATTTACTTTAGAGCAGTTTGAGGAACAGGAAAAGCAATAAAAAACAGAGAAGCCACATCAACAAGAGATGAAAAACCTGGGTGGTTCAGCAGGTCACCTGAAGACTAAACCAAAAAGAGATGGCCATTCATTCCTCTGGCTGCCTCGACTAATAGAGCTCTCGGCACTGTAGAGTTTGCAGAGCTCTTTGTCCCTGTGAGACACATAACACAAGGGTTGTTCTCCCCATCTTATAGATGAGAAAAGTAAGGCTTACCAACGTTTAGTGCCAAGGTCATTTG
Organism: Monodelphis domestica; assembly: GCF_027887165.1. Lineage (NCBI taxonomy): Eukaryota > Metazoa > Chordata > Mammalia > Didelphimorphia > Didelphidae > Monodelphis > Monodelphis domestica. The sequence goes on from NC_077228.1 coordinate 276,100,949, forward strand.
GTTAGTAATAAGAATAATAGCTAACATTTATATAGGCATCATGCTAAGTGCTTTACAATGATTCACAAACTACCCTGGGAAGTAGGTGCTATTATATCTCATTTTTTACAGATGAGGAAACTGAGATAAATAGAAAGTTAAGTGACTCACTCAGGGTCACACAGTGAGCAAGTGCCAGAGGCCAGATTCAAAATCAGATTTTCTTGTCTCCAGACTCAGTACTCCATCCACTGTGCCACCTAGCAGCCTAATAATTGCTAGAGGAGAAAATTGAGCCCATATCTTTTGATTTCAAATTTAGCCATCCTTCTACTAGACTAAATTTAAAAAAATATTTAATTTCCCCCCAAGTACATGTAAGAACAATTTTTAACATTTGTGTTTTTTAAATTGAGTTTCTAATTCTCTCCCTTGCTCCCTCCTCTCCCTCCTTCCTGAGATGATAAGCAATTTGATATAGGTTATACATCAGACCAAGTTATTTCCATAGAATTTAGTATTTAATTAATGCAATTAATTGCAGTCTTATGTTTTCTAATTATTTCTCATGTGTGGAACTTGCCTCTGCAATTAGGTGTTGAGCTTCATGAGAACAGAGAACCTATCTTACGCTTTTCTAGCTTCTAAACAGAGCACTTGGCAACTAGGTGGGGCAATGTAATGCCATTAATTTCAGCCTTATTTTCTTTAATTATTTCACATGTGTTATTCTTGTCTCTGTAATTAGTTGGCAAGCTCCATAAAGGCGGAGAACCTGTCTTATTTTTCTAACCTCCAAACAGAGCAATAACTAGGATTGGGCAACGGCTTTAAAATTTAGAAGGTGCCAATGACATAGCACTGTTCCCAGGACACTTCTTTCCTACTCCAAGTCACAGCCTAGATGAATTCCTCAACAGGATGCATCCTTCCTTGGATATGGTAATTCTTAAAGGTGGAGGGAAGGAAGAAATGGATGATAGCTAGCCCAGGAATAAACACAGAGCAGCTACCCAAAAGGGCGACTAGGTGAGCAATGCATAGATTACTGGGACTTGAGTTAGGAAGATCTTGAGTTCTAATTTGACCTTAGACACTTACTAGTTGTGTGATCCTAGGCAAATTTCTTAAATTTTGCCTCAGTTTTTTAATCTGAAAATGGGAATAATAATAGCACCTACCTCTCAGGGGTTGTAAAGATGAAATGAGATTATTATTGTAAAGCACTTCGATCAGTGCCAGGCACATAGAGTTGCTGTGAGAAAGACAGTACAGAGCTGTTCATACACTACAAAGGATTTAGCTAATGGCTAATTGATGGGCTGGCAGTTAGATGGCGCTATGAGTCAGGAAGCCTCATCTTCATGAGTTCAAATCTGGTCTCAGGCACTTTCTAGCTGTGTGTGGCCAAGTTATTTACGCTGTTTGCCTCAGTTTTCTCATCTGTGTAATGATCTGGAGAAGGAAACGGCAAACTACTGCAGTGTTTTTGCCAAGAAAACCCCAAATGGGGTCATGAAGAGTCAGGAATGACTTAGAACAAATGAACAACAACAATAACAACAAATCATTGGCACCACAAAGGAGTAACTTAAAATGTTTCAGCACATTGGGACCTTTCTGTTCTTCTTGGGGAATGTGCCCAGAAATGAGTCAAAAGATGGGAATTATTTAGTCACATTTCCCCACGTACAATTATTATTATTTTTAAGCCCTTACCTTCCATCTTAGAATCAATAACAAGTATTGATTCCAAGGCAGAAGAGTGGTAAGGGCTGAACAATGGAGGTGAAGTGATTTGCCCAAGGTCACACAGTTAGGAAGTGTCCAAGGTCAGATTTGAACTCAGGTCTTCCTGAATCCAGCTCTGTCCATCACACCATCTAATTGCCATTATTATTATCATTATGAATAATTAATATTCTTTGTGGCAAGCTGGTTGGGAAGTAGACACTAGATGGATGGGAAGAAATCTTCTATTCTTTCCCTTTCTCAATCAAATATTGAGAAGGATATTCTGCTCTGCCCTAGCTCTTGAAAGTCAGGTTCATAAATAGCACTTAGCCCTGGGACATATAGCTTTTTTGTTTATGGGTTCTGATAAAAGTACTATTAACTTGGTAAATGGATTACACAGGGACACCATGTCTCTTTCTGTCTCCTAGGATTCTGTCTCTTTAAACAGAGATTTGTCAGAAAGTTCTTGATGGATGGAAGGAAACAAGCATTTATTAAGTATCTACTACGTACCAGCCACTATGCTAAGCACTTTTTTTTACCAGTATTAACTAATTTAATCCTTGTGGCAACCCTAGGAGGTAAATGCTATTATTATCATCTCCAACTTTCAGATGAGAAAACTGAGGCAAACAGGGGTTAGGTGACTTGCCCAGGGTCCTACAACCAGTAAGTGTCTAAGGTCAGATTTGAATTCGTCTTCCTCACCACTGTGCAACTTAACTGCTTCTTACTTTAGAGTTATCATTGGTTTATTTCTCACTCTCACTTCTCCTATCTAAACACTGACAGAGTTCTTTCTACCTCCAGCTCTACCTTCTCTCACATTTGGCCCTTTTTCCTACTTCTAATTCTTCCCTTTCTAATCCATCCATCATTTTGTAACCAGAACATATCCATTGCCTAGACTTGGTCATGTCATGTTTCCTCTCAAAAATTGTCAGTGGCTCCCTCCTTCCTCTCCATGAAATGAGCCCATGATGGAATGAGCTTGGTTGACTCCCAAGGCTCTCTGTCCCCTCTCTCTGACATCTGCCCTCATTTCATTTCCCTCCTAACTCCCAGGGCTTGGGGACAGCATGGCAGACATCCCACAGGGCAATACACTATTCACGTTATTATTCAGCTTAAGTTTTGTTTTGCTCTTGGGTGGCATTTGAGAACCATGAAAAGGAGTGTATATGGCCAGGAGGAGGAAAGGATTCAGAAATGATTTTAGAAAATAGAGTTTTAAATTTGCCTTCCTTGGGTGTTTCTTGAGGCTCAGATTTATCATGCAGAACCACAGAATTTTGAGATTGGAATGGACCTCAGAAACATCTAGTCCAAATCATACCTGAAGCAAAAATCCCCTCTGCAGCCTTCCTGACCAGTGGTGGCTTTACTGGAAGATCCAGTGAAAGGCAGCTTGCTACTTCCCAGTCAGTCCATTTTGGTGAGACAGGAAGAATTTTTCTCTGTTATTTCTCTGCCTTCATTTTCCACCTGGATGCTCATTTCCCACCTGACTGCTCTCCTGGACTTTATCATTGTCTCTAGGAAATTACCTTCCTGCAAGATCACTTCAACTTGGAAACCCACTTCTCCTCAGTTCCCCTCAACCCTGATTGGAGAGGTAAGGATGGACACTTTGGGAGCTTCACCCCACTTAGAAACTCCTTTAATGAAGAGAGCCAGCTGCCTCATTCTTTCTTACACCATGCCCCCACCCAGGTATTCCTCCCCACCTTTTCAGCTTCATTTTTTTGTGTTGTCTTCCCCCTTCAAATTCAAGTTCTACCTTTAATGTTTAATGTATGACCTGGGCCATCAATTTCCTCATCTGCAAAAGGCAAGGGTTGGACTAGATGCCCTCTAAGAGCTCTTCCAACTCTAATTCCTATGATTCCTTCTGTCTCTGATCTATGACTCTTAGTTCCATAGCAGATATTAATCTGCATTGGTAGAGGGCATTTCCTCACTGGGAGTTCTCTATATTAATAAAATCAAGATCTAGTCCTCCCACCCCCAACACTAAATCAAGCTTATTACCTTTCCCCTCCTTCAACCCACTCTTTTTGTCTTCACTATTTCTATAAGTGTCCTTGTCTCCTGAGTTAAATCCTTGGGGTTATCTTTGGCTTGTTCTACAACCTTGTGCTTCTCCCATCCATTCAATTATTATGTCCTATTGATTCCATCTCCACAACATCTCTCATATTTTTTCATCCTCGTAACTCCACTTTTTTCCCTTTCAATCTGGAACAATCTTTCTTTTACAAATGCCTGGTCCTTTCATAGTTCTGCTCAAAAACCACCAGTGGCTCCCTACTGCCTCCCTAAATGCTCACCTTTTGCCTGGCATTCAAAATTTTTCATGATGTGGTGCCATTCTGCCTTAAAAAAAAACCCCTTACCTTCTATCTCAGAATCAATACTATGTATTGGTTCTAAGGCAGAGGAGTGATAAAGGTTAGGCAATGAGGGTTGTGACTTGCTCAGGCTCACAGAGCTAAGAAGTATATGAGGCTAAATTTGAACCCAGGACCTCCTGTCTCCAGGCCTGGTTCTATCCCTTGAGTCACCTAGCTGCCCTCTCTCACTTTTGTTTTGACTGAGTTATGTCGTCCTATTCTCCACACAATCTCTGTTCCAGTTAATCTGTATTGCTGTCTGCCTCTGAATATGCAGCATATTCTCTCTGGTCCCATTCCTTAATCTTGGGAGGTCTTCCCTTCCTGTCTTTGTCTGCCTAAATGCCTAAGGACTCCTTAAAGTCCAAGTCACAAGTTGCCTCTTCCATGAAGTCTTCCCTGATTCTCATGTCAATAGCAACCTTTCCTGGGACCACTTCCCATTTGGCTTTGTATTTCTCTCATGAATTTATCCCACAATATAGTTTCTTTGTGTATATCTTATTGCCAACTAGACTGTAAGCTCCTCGAGGGAAGAAATTTTTTCTTATCTAAGCTTTTGTGGGTGTATGTGCCCATGTAGATGATGTGTGCTCCTGGGTTTGCTGCACATGGTTCATGGGAGGCATAGATCAACATTGGTACAGCCTCCCCTGCCCTATCCCCTTCTCCAAGGAAGCGTTGTGCAACTCTGCCTCACTTAAATCCAGTTAGCTACAGAGTCAAGACATCTCTCTTTGGTCTTCTTCAGAAATGAAGGATAAACAACAACAGTGTAGGGGGAATAATTTTAGCCTCAAGCTTCATTCCTGCTCAATATCCCTTTCCAGGAAGGAGTAGCCCATGCTATCCAGGCTATATCCAAGGGTTGACTCTTTCTACCTGATGCCAGTTTCACAGAGACCAGCAAATAAACCCATTTATCTAAGCTGATAGCAAATACATTAGAGAAGATATTCAGAGGAGACTACACTAGCACATCCACAGATTGAGTGAGCTTTCCCCCTGAGAGGCAGATAGCTCAATTCTGAGAAAGTCTCAAATCTCCCCCAAAGGAGAGGTTCTTGGAAGTCTCTGGTATAGGAAATTGGAAGTAGGGACATAATGGAGGTTGGAGGCTCCTCTTACATGCCAACTTCTTCCTATATACCACTAGGGATCTTTTTCCCCCCTTTCTCAATATATTTTTATTTATTTCATTAAACATTTTTCAATTACATGTAAAGAAAATTTTATATATTTTTAAAAGCACTTATCTTCTGTTTTAGAATCAGTACTAAATATTGGTTCCAAGGTAGAAGAGTGGTGAGGGCTAGGCAAAGAGGGTTAAGTGACTTGTCTAGGGTCACACAGCTGGGAAGTGTCTGAGGCCATATTTGAACCCAGGACCTCCCATCTCTAGGCCTGGCTCTCAAATCACCGAATCACCTAGTTGCCCCAATTAATCTGTTTATATATTATTTACCTCCCTCCCTCCTTCCCCAAGAAGACTTGGTAGGTACTGTTTTTTCATTTTTGACTTCCTGCCCCTTTTGTTTGTATTTTGTCCAGATCTATGATTTTACCTTTGGATCTTGGGATGGAAGCTTCCCTCATATTCAGTGCAGATTGGGAAGTTATATATCTATACTTTATAGTCTAATGCCTGGGCCCCCTGGGAAATTAAGAGACTTACGCCATAAACACAGTGTGTGTCAGAATCAAGACTTTTAACTCATCTCCCTGACTCCAAGGCCAACCTTTTATCCCCATCTTCTTAGTCTTGAGGATTTCCAGTAGGAAGGAGTGGTCTGTATGAGAAATAATGCAAGGTCATTGAAGAAAGGGATTCTAAGTGTTCTAGGAGAAAAGACATCTGTTCAGTCTTTTCAGTTGTGTCCAACTCTCTTGTGACCCCACTTGTGGTTTCCTTGGCAAAGATACTGGAGTATTTGTCATTTTCTTCTCCAGATCATTGACAGATGAAGAAACTGAGGCAGCCAGGGTGAAGTGACTTGCCCAGGGACACATACCTAGTGGGTTGCCATTTCCTTCTCCAGCTCATTTGACAGATGAGGACACTGAGGCAACCAGGGTAAAGTGATTTGGCCATGTTCACACAACTAATACATGTCTGAGACCTGATTTGAACTCCTGAAGATGAATCTTCCTGATCCCAAGCCTGGCTCCATCCAGTGTGCCATCTCTCTGCCATAAATGCTCATATTCCTACAGCCCATTATGGTCTCCAAAGTACAACTCAGTGAGGTAGGTGCTCTGAGTATTCTCCCCACTGCCTCCCTTCATTTAAGAAATTCTTATTGAATTGAATAGAATTGACCTTGTTCAACAGCTGTCCTCCATCCCTCAGGAAACTCAAGAGCTCAGGGGCCAGATGCAGTGGGTCCCTCGGCGTGCGATCATTATGCCGAGAGCGTGCACAAGGACCGTCTCCTTAAGCAGCCAGTCTGCCAGATGCGCCCCAAGTCAAGGAGAATGGGTCTTTGACTTGGCATCCTCATGCTGCGCGAGGCAACGCCGGGCATTGAGACTTCTCCTTTCGTCTCACTGCGGATGAGCCTTCCTGCGAGCTGCTAGCTTCTGCAGTGTGTGCGCTGCTCCCCGGCAGAGCCCTGGGGTTTCTGGGTTTTGCTTTGACTGTGAGAGAGCCTCTCCGACGCCTCGGAAGAAGCTGCCTCTTTCCTGCCCCGGGGGGAGCTGATTCACCCTCGCTTAGCTCAGGAACCACTCCCTGAACTCAGAACTGGTAGAAGCTTAAAGTGCTGGTTAGGGAAACTGACAACAAATGGCGAATTGCCTCCGTTTGAGCCCAATTTGATTCTTTGTTCCTCTGCCATTCCCCTTCCCTCGGCTAATCAGATGAAAGTGTCTCCTTGAAGCTGCTTGGCAAAGCGCTCCTCCGCTGGCACTGGAAGACGGTTTGTGTGACTGTTTGTGTGAGTCGTGGATGGAAGACCAGAGAATGGGGAGTGACTCCGTTTCCCCTTTCTCCTCCTCCCTCCTTCCCTCCCCAGCCCCCATGGCTTCTTTTCCCTGGAAGGAGGCCCAGAAATGGTGCCTGGGTTTCAAGCTGTCTGCCCATCAGTTGATCAGTTAAATGTGTTGCTCTAAGAGTCTTAGTTAGCTCAGGAGCCTCTCCCGACCACAGTGTTTGCCCATTAATTTGTTTATTGATTTATCGGGATGGATTCAGTGTCTCTTCTCTGAAGAACTCCGGAAGCCTAGGCAACCGGCGGCAGCGGCCCAGGCTCCCTGCCATTGGTCAGCTTCCAGTTGGAGTCTAAGATACCCCGAGGCCTGAAGCAAGCAGGCGGGGAGGGGAGCCGAGCAGGGTCAGGGCCGGGTGGCCATCTCTGCCCATCTGAAGGGCTGTTCGTCAGAAGCTGGTGGCTAGATTTTGCTGAGAAGAGACAGACCCAAAGGGATCAGGGATTAGAGCAAAGAACGCCTTTTCCCAGGGGTGGTGCTTCTGGCTCTTTGGGGGATGGCTGGGGGGCGGGGCGGGGGGGGGGAAGGGAAGTGGGACTGATTTTCCCCTCCAGGATCTTTAAATAAAATTTTTGAAGATCTTGGATGGAGAGAGGTTGCTTGAGTGGAAAGAAGTGGAAAGTCAAGGTGAATGGGGCCTTTGACCAGCCTCCTGTGGAAAGAAGGAAGTCTGACTTTGGAGTCAGAGGGTTCAAATCCTCTCTTACCTTACCTCAGAGTGGTAAGGGCTAGGCAATGGGGGTCAAGTGACTTGCCCAGGGTCACACAGCTAGGAAGTGGCTGAGGCCAGATTTGAACCTAGGACCTCCTGTCTCTAGGCCTGGCTCTTAATCCACTGAGCTACCCAGCTGCCCCCTCTTTTTTTTTTTTTTAACCCTTGCCTTCTGTCTTAGAATCACTACTGCATATTGGTTCCAAGGCAGAAGAGGCATAAGGGCTAGGCAATGGAAGTGAAGTGACTTGCTCAGGGTCACACAGCTAGGAAGTGTCTGAGGCCAGATTTGAACCCAGGACTTCCTGTCTCCAGGTTTGGTTCTCAATTCACTGAGTCAGCCAGATGCCTGGAATTCTTTTTTTAAGACATTGTCAAAAGTGGCTTTTACTTTGACCAAGTTGCCAAGCCCTGTTAATTCTACCTTCATAATAATCTCTCAGATCTGTCCTCCTCAGTCTACCTGCTATCACCCTATTGTAACAAGCCCTCATTATCATCATCCTGGACTGTTATGATTGCAATGCTCTTCAACTGGTTTTCCTGCTTCCTCTCTCTTCCTGCTCCCATCCTGTCCTTTATATCGCTTCCAAACAAATCTCCTTTGTGAGTAATAATAACAGCTAACATCCATAGAGTGCTCATATGGGCTTAGCACTGTGCTAGCTGCTTTATAACTATTATCTCATTCAATCTTCACAACAATCCTGCAAGGTAGTTGATATTATTATTATGCCCATTTTACAGATGGGGAATCTGAGGCAAACAGAGATTAAGTGTCTTGCCTAGGGTCATCAGCTAGTATCCAATCATAGTCAAGGTGCGCACTCTTTTCACTATGCCACCTAGTTGCCCCTAAAAATCTGTAGATGCCATTTCTCTGCTCAAATATCATCCATGGCTCCCTGTATCCTGTGGAATAAGATTTAAGCACCTTTCTCAAGCATTCAGGGCCCTCTGCAATCTGGCATTGCTTGACTTTTCCTTATTTTGGGTTGTGCCCCTCTATAGACTCTATGCAACCAAATTGGACCATGTTCTGCTTCTCTCCATAACATGCGGCTTCTATCCAGGAAGCATGCTTTGAAAGAAGAGGGACCAGAAGTAGCTAGATATCTCAGTGGATAGAGAGCCATCAGAGGTCCTGGGTTCAAATCTGGCCTCAGATACTTCCTAGCTATGTGACCCTGGGCAAGTCACTTAACCTCTATTGCCTAGCCCTTACTGCTCTTCTGCCTTAGAACAAATACATAATATTGATTTCAAGATGGAAGATAAAGTTTTTAAAAAGAAAGAAAAAAGAGGGACTCTGAGGCAGCTGTAAGCTTGGTGGGATTGAGAAGGACTTACTAGGTAGAAGGAAGAAGTGTAGAGAACCAGGAAGGTCAGGGGCTGTAAGAGATGAACCATCATTTTATCTGTGGTCAATATCTAATAAAAAAAATAACACACAACTAATCTGATGATGATTTGGGGGAATAGTTTAGTGTGGAGAAATGGAGCTGAATTTGGAATCAAGAGGACCTGGGTTCAAATCCCAGCTCTGTGACTTCTTACCTAAGTAGTATGATTGTGAGGCAGCTAGGTGGTACAGCAGAAAGAATGCTGCACCTGGAGTCAGGAAAACCTAAACTCAAATCCAGCCTCAGATATTTAATATCTGTATGACTCTGGCCAATGCATGTAATTTTTTTTGCCTCAGTTTCCTCATCTGTTAAATGAGCTGGAGAAGGAAAAGGCAAGATCTTGGCCAAGACTCTTAATACAATTTGCCTAAGTTTCCTCATCTGTCAAAAGAGCTGGAGAAATAAAAAGCAAGATCTTGGCCAAGACACTTAATCCTGCTTGCCTCAGTTTCCTCATCTGTCAAAAGAGCTGGAGAAGGAAAAGACAAGCTCTTGGCCAAGACACTTAATCCTGTTTGCCTCACTTTTCTCATCTGTCAAAAGAGCTGGAGAAGGAAATGGCAATATCTTGGCCAAGAAAACCCCAAACAGGATCATGAACAGTTGAACACAACTGAAATGATCCAATGACACCAACAATAAGAAAAAGGATGAGCCAGGGCCACTCTCTTCATCTTTGTTGATTCCTCAAAGGTAAAATGAGAGTTAGATGAGATGGTCTAAGTGCTAATTCTCTAGATCTATAAGCCTTATAGCATACTTTCCTGACTTGCTGAATGGGAAATGCGCCCTTGTTTGTTCAAGGTGGGCTGGGGCCACCAGCCAGGATGAGCCAATTCTCTTTCCGCCATTTGCAGGGAGGCTCCCTTCCACACCTTGGTTTCCAATTCTTGTTTGGCGAACAGAGCGCTGGACTGAGGAAGGCCGGAGGGGGCACTGAAGGAAGGGAAGGAGGATTCTGCAGTCCATGCCCCTGGAGAAATGTCCAGTTGAGTGCTTTCCTGCTTCCCTTCCAAGGAGAGCTGCTGCTGCGTTTCTGATTGGTTCTTGGGGCTCCCGAGCCAAGCCCAGGCCAGGACATTTAGCTTGTGTGTGGTTATTCTATTATCTATCACTTTGCATGGCCTGGTGGCCTCCTTCCAGCGAGAGGAGACATCCTCATTTATTTGCTTTAACTCACTTACAGCTGATATCTACTGTGGCCTGACAGAACCCATGTATCTAAATATGTCTCAGGGCTTATTCTTATTGTGGGGCTGGCTTTGCTTTGCTTTCCCTCTCCTCTCTCCCCACTTGCCTCCCCTCTGCCTCCCCAATTGTAGAATCTGCTCCAGCCACGGATGTATTGAGGGATTTCTTCCTACATCTTGCTTGCTTGTGGCAAGGGTACTATAGATTTATCCTCACTGTTTTTCTTTGTTTTAGTAACTATAGTTTTGGAAAAAAAGGAAACCTGGTTTCTAGGCAACATTCTGTAATGGAAAGAATACTGGACTTGAAGACTGGAAGACCTGGGTTCAAAACATGCCTTTGATTTTTACTGGCTGTGTGACTTTAGGCAAGACTCTGGGCCTCAGTTTCCTGCTCTGTAAAATGAAGGCATTTGGCTTGATGGTCTCTGAGGTCCCTCCAAGATCCTGTCCAGTTCTATAAAGTCTGCAGGTCTTATTGCCAGAGTTGAAATTCTGGTCCTTCATTAAATCTTTCTGGACTTCTTTTTGCTCTCTTCCAGCTCTAGGTCTGAGACTAGCTGAGTGACCTTGGACAAGTAATTTCATCTTTTTTGACCTCAGTTTCCTCATCAGTCAAATGAGTATAATCCTAATAATACAAGGTTGTTGGTACAGTGGATAGAGCATTAGACTTGGAATCAAGAAGACTCCTCTTCCTGAATTAAAATCTAGCCTCAGATACTTACTAGCTGGGTGACCCTGGGCAAGTCACTTGTTTACCCAAGTTTCCTCATCAAACAAATAGTAATAGTAACAGCATCTCTCTCCCAAGGTTGCTGTGAGCATCAAATAAATATTTGTAAAGCACTTAGCATATAGTAGATGTTTGATAAATGCCTCTTTCCTTCCTTCCCAGAATGCTATCCTGTATAACAAAGATTGTTTTTTTTTAAATAGAGGAAGAAGCAAAATGACAACTCCCCCCTCACCCCTGCAATCTGATCAATACATTGAAAAAAGAGAATTAAGGCTTTAAAACGTTTTCTTCAAAAGAATACCTAACATTTTTGTGGCACTTTAGGGTTTGCAAAACAATTTGACATACCTAAACTTAACTGATCTTCACAACAACCCTGTGCTACTGGGAGGTGCTGTTATTCTGCTCACTTTGTCAGTGGGGAACCTGACACTCAGACAAGCTAAAAGACTTGCCCAGAGTCACACACTGAGGGTCACAGGCAAGACTGGCATTCCAGGTCTTGCTTCCTCCAAGTGCAACGTTCTTATTGATTTACCATGTTTCCTCTCAAAAAGATTTACACGAAAAGTTGCTATTCCAGGAGTTGGGGGTATGATGTTAAAACTAAAATAGCCCTTTAGACCCATTGGGTTTAACATAGTTTTTGGCACATAATAGATACTTAATAAAGGTTTATTTCCTTCCTCCTTTCCTCCCTTCTTTTTCTCTCTCCCTCTTTTCCTCCTTCCTTCCCTCCTTTCTTCCTCCCTCCCTTCCTTTTTTCTTCCCTCTCTCTTTCTCCCTCCCTCCTTTTCCTTCCTCTCTTCTTTCTTTTCTTCCTCCCTTCTTCCATTCCAGGCATGGAGGACTGGGGGAACATGAGCCTACTTAAACTTATAGCATTTGACATTTAGGCTCTGAAGCACTTGGCACATTCTGATCTCCAGGGGCTGCTCTTTCTTTCTCTTTCTTTTTCTTTCAATTTCTGATTAAAAAAATTTTTTATAGGGGGCAGCTGGGTAGTTCAGTGGATTGAGAGCCAGGCCTAGAGATGGGAGGTTCTGGGTTCAAATCTGGACTCAGACACTTCCCAATACACATATTGATTCCAAGATGGAAGGGAAGGGTTTAAAATTTTTTTTATAAAGATACTTTATTTTTTACCAATTAAATGAATAACAAATTTCTATACAAGTTTTCTGAAGCTATATGTTCTAAATTGTCTCCCTCCTTCCCTTCTCTCTCTTCTCCCAGAGTTGGAAAACAATTTGGTCTGAGATATATGCAAAGCATATTTCCATATTGTCCATTTTTGTAAGAGAATACTCATATAAAACCAAAACTCCCAAACAAAACCCCAAATAAACTTAAGTGCAAAATTGCATGCTTCATCTGGATTCTGACTCCACCAGTTTTTTCTCTGAAGGTGCATTCCTATCTTTGTCTCAAGTCCCTCAGAATTGTCCTGGATTATTGTATTTCTGAGAGTAACTGAGTCTATTACAGTTGATCATTGTACAATATTGCTGTTACTATGTACAATGTTATCCCTGTTCTGTTTATTTCCCTCTGCATCAAGTTCATGACAATCTTTCCAACTTTCCAAGTCCTCCTGCTCATCAATTCTTATAGCACAAGCGTATTCCATCACCAACATATAGCACAATTTGTTCAACCATTCCTCAACTCATGGACTTAATTTCTAATTCTTTGCCACAAAATGAGTAGCTATAAATATTTTAGTATAAGTAGGTCCTTTCCCCTCCTTTTTAAAAAAGAATCTCTTGGATACAGACCTAATAGTGGTATTTCTGGATCAAAGGGCATGCATTGTTTTATAGCCCTCTGGGCATCATTCCAAATTGTCCTCCAGAATGACTGGATCAGTTCACAACTCCACCAGTAATGCATTTGTGTTCCAATTTTGCCACATCCTCTCCAACATTTATCATTTTCCTTAACTGTTGTATTGACCAATCTCGGGGTGGTTGTTTCTGAATGTGTCCTTTCCACTCTAAGAGTTCTGGTCTTTCAAAAACTCCCTCAAAGTCTAACATCTAGGGGATATGTTTGTTTATCAGTTTTTTTTTTAATTTAAACAATTGCTGATGAGGAAACTGAGACCCATGGAGGTTAAATGAGTTGCCTAAAGTTATACAGCTAATAAAGACCAGAGGGAGAGATTTGAACCTTGAACAGGGTTCTTGTATTCTGGAGACAATGCTTATTCCATTGTACAATGGGGTGTGTGTGTGTGTGTGTGTGTGTGTGTGTGTGTGTGTGTGTGTCTGACAGAGAGCCAGAGAGAGAGAGAGAGAGAGAGAGAGAGAGAGAGAGAGAGAGAGAGAGAGAGAAGCAGAGAACCGAGGGGTGGGGGGAAAGGGAAATGGAGAGGAGAAAGGAAAGAGGAGTGGCTGCTGTGCTGATGTTTGCAGAACCTGCCATTCTCTTTGATTCTGCCTCCCAGTTTGTGCTCCCCTGCCTCTCCCCCTTCACCACTTCCATTACTGACCCCCCCTGCTTTCCCCTTGTCCCTCCATCTAATCCCTTCCCCTTGGGATGATCATTCCTGCGGTTTCTGCAACTCCTTGCAACTGGGGGCTCTGATGGAAACAGCTGTGCCTCGGGGGGAGCTTTTGCCCTAGTCTTTGGCAGGAGCAGATGGTTCCTCTGCTGGGTATGATGTGGAGGACCCAGACTGGCTGTGTGTTGCCCCTTTCTCTGTCTTCCTTGGGATTCTGGTCCTTCTAGCCCTGGGGGTGGAGATGAGATGGAGAGAGGGGCTGGTATGGGGAGGAGGGGCTGGTGGTAGTGCTACAAGGGAAAGACACCCCCAGATATGAGGAAGAAATAACATCAAAGATGAGAAGCCTTTAGTGATCCTTTCTTTTCTCAGGTCTTTCTCTGCCTGCTCCCCTTCATCTTTTTGCCTAGTTCTAGGTTTTAGTCTTTTGTTAAAATTTTACACCCTTACCTTCTGCTTTAGTATCAGTTCTAAGTCAGAAGGATGGCAAAGGGGGTAAGTGACTTGCCCAGAGTCATACAACTAGAAGTATCTGAGGCCAGGTCGGAACCCAGGTCCACCAGACTCCAGTCCTGGTACTCTATCTACTGTGCCACCCAGCTGCCCCTCCTGGGCTTATTCAAACATGCCCAATGATTTGGGGTGGACCTAATAATAATAGCTAGAATTTATACAGTGCTTTAAGGTTTGCAAAACACTTCACAACTATTATTTCATTTACTCCTAAATAAAAACTTCAAGAAGTGAGGGCAGCTGGGTGGTTCAGTGGATGGAGAGCCAGGCTTAGAGATGGGAGGTCCTGGGTTCAAATCTGGCCTCAGACACTTCCCAGCTGTGTGACCTTGGGCAAGTCACTTAACCCCCATTGCCTAACCCTTACCATTCTTCTGCTTTGGAACCAATACATACATAGTATGTTTAAATACAATAAATACATAGTAGTGGTTCCAAGGCAGAAGGTAAGGGTTTAAAAACAAGCAAACAAACAAACAAAAACCCCAAGAGGGCTATTATTATCTCCATGTATATATTAGGAAACAGAGGCAGTCAGAAGTTAGGTGACTTGCTTAGGGTCACACAGCTGGGAAGTGTCTGAGGTTAGACCTGAATTCAGGTCTTCCTATTCTGTCCCAGAGATGTCAAATGCAGCTGCTTGTGAAAACTCCCTGATGCCAGAGCTAGATCAAAATGCAATTGGGAAGTTTAACAAAATAGATAAAAATAGAATAGATAATATTATTATGTGTGGATTTTTTTTTCTGTCTCTATGCAAGCCCACAGTGATCAGTTTCTTGAGTTTGACATCTCTAACTAGCTGCCTTTGACTGTGACTTTGTGTCTTACCTCTTAGGCTGGGGATAAACCTATCTGACCTAGCAGAAAGGCTGCTGGATTGGGAACCAGAGGACCAGGGTTCAAATCCTCACTTTGCTACTCCCTGGCAGTTTGACCTTTCTCAAGTGACTTCCCTTTGAGCCTCCGCTGCTTCCCCTAGAAAATGAAAAAATTGTACCAGATGGCCCCGAGGTCCCCTCCAGCTCTATACCCTCTAATCTCCTCCACATTCTCCCAGTATTCAGTTATCTAAGATCTCGAGGATTTGGAAGCAGCTGGCTAAACATCTGTGTATTCAATCAATCATCCAGCACAGAGTTATTGACTGCCAGCTGTCTTCTTTCCAGTTCCTTCTCCCTGTTAATTATGTCCCATTTATCCTGAATTTGTATATATCCTTGCTTTGTAGATATTTGTTTGCATGTTGTTCCTGCCTCCCCCTCTCCATTAGATTGTGAGCTCCTGGAGGGCAAAGGCTGTCTTTTGTTTCTCTTTTCTTTTCTTTGTTCTTTCTTTTTTTTTCAGTTTTATCTTCCTTTGAATTTTTAAAAATTTTATTTTTATTATCATGCAAAACCCACTTCCATAGTGGTCATTGCTTGTAGGATCATGCTCATAAATAACCCAAACCTCCAAATAAAAGCATAAATACACTGATGTGGGAGACAACTCCAACATTTCTTTTCCTGGAGATGAATGACATTTCCCTTCACATCTTTCAGGGTTGTCCCAGATTATTGTATTGCTGAGAAGAGCCAGGGTTTCACAAATAATCATTGACCAATTTTGCTGTTGTTCTGTACAATGTTCTCCTGGTTCTGCTTATTTTGCTCTGCATCAGTTCATGCAGATCTTTCCAGCTCTTTCTGAAATCATCTTGTAAATCATCATTTATTACAGCACAATAGCATTCCATCACCCAACATGTATCACATTTTGTTCAGCCATTTCCCAGTGGATGGGCATCTCCTCAATTTCTAGTTCTTTGCACCACAAAAAGAACTGCTATAAATATTTTTGTGCCAGTAAGTCTTTCCCTGTCTCCCCCTTTTTTTCTCTTTGGGATACAGACCCAGTCAGTAGTGGTATTATGGAATCAAAGGGTATATATTGTTTTATAGCTTTTTTGGGCATCATTCCAAATTGCCTTCCACCGGATCAGCTCCACCAACAATGCATTAGGATCCCAATTTTGTCACATCCTCTCCAACATTTGTTACTTTCCTTTACTGCCATATTGGTCAATCTGATAGCTTTTTAAATTAGTAAACTTCTTTAATTAAACAATATCTTACACTCCTTACAGGTTGTGATATTTAAAATGGTTGAGGTCTTAAACTGTAGTGATTAAAATAGTGGAAGATATAAATTGTGATAGATATAAGAGAGGGTGAGTAAATTTGACTGCAGAAAATATGTTTCACTACAGTGTCTTGGTTTTTAAATCAAATATAAGGTGGTTGCCAGGGAAATATAACCAATTATTCAAATACCCAAGTCAACTGGGTTTTATAGAGATTTTTAATTAATAATATAATGAGGAATTAGAGAAAGAGAGAAAGAGTAGGAAAGGAATAATTATGAAGGGCCTCAAGCCAATATGGCCTAGACCTGAGTCTTAAGAGAGAGAATCAGTCAGTCACTCTTTTAACACTCATCACAAGGTCTGCCTAAACAAGGATTCTAGTGACACCAGGCCAGCTCCATCTCAGCTGACTTCACCAGAGAGAGCTCCAGTGAGACCTCCTTAGAGATTGTCCTCCAAGAGCTTCCCTTCTCCAGAGCCTCTCTCAAGAGATTCTTCCCAAGTGATCCTCATCAGAGATCCTCCAAAAGGATTTCTCCAAAAGGATATCTATATCCTCAAGAGATGCTGCTTTTTCTTATATAGGGGTTTTTCTCCTATGTCACCTCCCCTAAGTCCCTACATCTACCAATCACTGTAGACGCTTTCCAAAGGACTGTCCATCTGAATTCCTGCTAAGTTGACAAATCTTCTCAGTAAGTCTGAATCAGAAAAAATGCTGCTGTGTTGACCAATCTCCTCAGTAAGTCTGAACAAGAGAAAACACAGCTGAGTCAACTAATCTCATCAAGAGAAAACTTGCCCGACCCTTTTAGGTACCTAGCATCTCATTGTATCAATTCTAAAAACAGGCCTGGCTCAAAGAACTCCTTGCCCCACCATAAGCATGGATCCAAGTACTTTCTTTTGTTTAGCAAGGAGTTTTCTCCCCTAAAGCAGTCTTAAGTGCGGGTGGAGTAGAGGTCCTCCCATTTCTGATCCTGGCGAGTTCTCACATCAAAATGGGGAATGTTTCTCAGTAGGGAATTTGTTCCAATTAAGAATTCCCCGATGGGGAAATTTTTAACATTCACAAGTCTGAGAGATTTCAAGATTTACAAGGTATTGGTCCTATTGTTTGTCTGTCAAAATTATTCTATATATATACAGCACAAAATTCCACAAAATTTTCATTATACAAAATAAATATTTCAATATAATAAAAATTCAATTAATACTAAGCAATAGTACCTCAAGAGTTGTTTTAATTTGCATTTTTTCTAATCAAGAGGGATTTAGAACATTTTTATATGACTTTTGATAGCTTTCATTTTCTTCATTTGAAAACTGCTTGTTCATATACTTGGACAATTTATAAATTGGGGAATGGCTTGTATTCTTGTAAATTTGACTTAGTTCTCTAGAAATTTGAGAAATTAGACCTTTATCAGAAAAATTTGTGATACATTCCCCCCAGTTTGTTGTTTCCCTTCTAATCTTGATTACATTAGTTTTATTTGTACAAAAATTTTAAATTTAATATAATAAAAATTATTTCTTTTATATCTTATAATATTCTCTGTCTCTTGTTTGGTTATAAATTGTTGCCTTTTTTTTTTCTCTCCCTAGTGCTTGGTACATAGTGGGTTTTTAATAAATGTTGATTGTGTATAATTGGAAATCTGTTACCCTAAAAACTGCATTTCCCAGGAGACCACTGACTTTCTGTTGTGATGTACTTCCTGTATACAGGGGGATATATTGAGTGGGGTTCCTGGTCTTAGTCTCTTTTTGCTTCCTGGGTTGCAACTGTGGTGGTAAGCAGGGTTTTTGAACAGGTAGATTAGCCATGGGCACCTGGTTTTTATTTTGTTACCTTTTTATTCCTTTATTTCTAATGATCGTTAATAAATTTCTTTTAAAATATACTATTTTAAGTGTTGTACATTAATTTTAATTTTTAAGGGTTACCTTCTTGGTTGATAGTTTTATCATGGAAGCCAAAATCTTTTTACTAGTATGCCACACATGGTTTATTTTATTTTTAAAATATTGATTTTGGTAACCCTAAGAAGAGGCATCATGATATAGTGGGTAGAGATGGTCTTCTGAGCCAGGAAGACCTGAGTGTGAGTCTTTGTCTCTGATCCCTACTGGCTGAGAGACCCTGGGGAAGTCCCTTAACTTCTGAAGGCTCTTGGGCAGAGGTGTCAGTCACCACATGCAATTTATAAGACTCTCAAATCCAACCAGATTAAAATGTAACTGGGTACAGCACGGTGGGTAGAATGTCAGGCCTAGAGCTGGGAGGATCTGGGCTCAAATTTGATCCAGCTGTGTGGCCCTGAACAAGTAAGACAGAAGTATGGGTTTTAAAAAAAATATAATTGGAGGGGGGCAGCTGGGTGGCTCAGTGGATGGAGAGCCAGGCCAAGAGATGGGAGGTCCTAGGTTCAAATCTGGACACCTCCTAGCTCTGTGACCTTGGGCAAGTCACTTAACCTCCATTGCTCAGCCCTCACTGCTCTTCTAGTCTATCCTCCAGTCATTACCGACTCTTTGTGACCCTATTTGAGGTTTTCTTGGCAAAGATAACTGGAATGGCTTGTTATTTCCTTCTCCAGCTCATTTTACAGATGAGGAAACTGAGGTAACCAGAGTGAAGTGGTTTACCCAAAGTCACACAGCTAGGAAGTGTCTGGGGATGGATTTGAACTCATCTTTCTGACTCCAAGTTTGGTGCTCTATCCACTGTTCTACCTGGCTGTCCAGCTTGGGAACCTCGCCTCCCTCTTTCCTGACTGCTATAGTTGTGAGTACTCTCTCTTGAAATTGCTTTTTTGCATTTAATTATTATATACAAGTTTAATTATTGTGTCCAAGTTGTATCTTTTTCCAGCAGAACATAAGCTCTTTGAGTTTAGGGACTGCTTTCCTTTTAGTTTCCTATTCCCTGTCTCCTGCCATAATGTGGGTTTGTGATGATTTTTTATTGAACTGAATATGTTAAGCTTAACCACTAGGTAACATTGGTAGTCATGAAACCGATTCTAATTACCAGAGAAGAGCCAGGCTCCAGAAGCCTTTGCTCTCCCCGCTCTGGGCTCCCTGGGCTTCTTGGAGGCGCCATTCCCTGGCCCCACCTCCCCCTAGGTGGGTGGGCTTGTTTCATTAGTCTAAGTTGTGGGGATCATGCACATAGTTAACCGATCAACATTAGTGACTGAGCCCCCACCTACTGGAAACCCATATGCTCTCTGCATCAGCTATATTTCACTGAGCCCTAGTCATTTGACCTTGGCATAATTGGGTCACCCTCTCCCTTCTCTCTCCCCATGGGAATAGATAGACATGCAGGACTATATGTAATATTTCCACTTTTTGCATAGAACCAATAAAAGAAATAACATGTTACAGAATAAAGATCTATTGTGTTCCTGTGACTTTAGTTTCTTCTAGGCCCAGCCAGCTGCTCTTAAACAGTAGATAGACACATCTTGAACCCAGGAAGGAAGGATGGAGTGAGGGAAAGAAGGAAAAAAGAAAGAGGGAGAAGAAAGAATGAAGGGAGGAAAGAAGGAAGGGAGGGAAGAAGGATGAAGGGAGGGAAGGAAGAAGGAAGGAAGGAGGAAAAGAAGAGAGGGGAGAAAGAATGGAAGAAAGAGGGAAAAAAGAAGGAAGGGAGGGAGGGAGGGAGGAAAAAGGGAGGGAAGATGAAAGGGAGGGAGGATGGAGGGAGGGAAGTAAGGAAAGAAGAAGGAAGAAGAAAGGGAGGAAGGAAAGAAGGGAGGGAGGAAGGAAGGGAGAGAGAAAGAAAGGGAAGGAGGGAAGTAAGAAGAAGGGAGGGAAGAAGAAAGAAAAGATGGAGTGAGGGAAGGAAGGAAGGAAAGAAGAAAGAGAAGGAAGGAGAGGAGGAAGGAAAGAAGGGAGGGAAGGACAGGAAGGAGGAACAAGAAGAGAAGGAAGAAGAAAGGGAAGAAGGGAGGAATGATGGAGGGAAAGAAGAAAGAAGCAGGGAAGAAAGGAGGAAAGAAAGGGAAGAGGTAAGAGAAGAAGGAAGAAAGGGAGGAAAGAAGGAAAGGAGAAAGAAGGAAAAGAGGAAGGGAGGGAAGGAGGAAGGAAGCAAATAAGAATTTACTAAGTGTTTTATCATTATTATCTCATTTGATCCACACAACAGCCCTGAAGGTAGGTGCCATTCAATTTACAGTGGAGGAAACGGAGACAGAGATTAAGTGATTCGCCCAGGATCACACAGCCAGAGAAAGGGGTCCTGGAAAAGACCCAGTTCAATTGTTTCAGCTCCACTCCAGCCTCTTTTCCTGGGACCAAGAAAAGGAGGCAGCAGGAAATAGAACATAATCCCCAAATGTGTTCAACTCCCAACCATCCTAGGCTCTTGAGCAGGAAAACATGGAACAACCTGCCTGGGCTGGGGTATCCCAGGTCTGGCCAGCTCAGTGCTCAGCAAGCCTGGACAGGGCTTGACCGGAAGCCCAAGACCCCCACCTCCTTGATTCCTAGAAGGACAAGTCAGTAAAGGATGTGGCCATCTGTGTTCTTTCTCCAGTAGCTGAGCCCTGCCCTCTTATGAGGGAGAATACTGGGCTGTTTGGCTTATCAGGAAAATGAGTTTGGGAGGGGGGACCCCAAGCCCCCCCACAATTCAGGGGAGATTGAATTCTGAACGAGGTATTGTCTGCTGGCTCGAGCTGTCCCTCCCCCAGCCGGAGTGCTTGGGGAGACGAGGGCCAGAGTGGGGAAGCTGGGGGCAGATTGAACTTATTTAGTGCGTATAAATGCACCTTTAAAATGCATAGAAGTCTGAACAGAACTCATCTGTCATGGTTTTCACTGGTGAGAGGGATCCATCAATCCGCCATGGAGAATTTTTTTTCTTTGACAAAAGTAACTATTGATTCTCTAGGAATGTAAACTCTCTTTGTGAACCCTTCAGGCTTCCCACTGGCTTTTAGTCATGCAGCTCTGACCTCTCTCCTTTTGTCCCAGGTCCCATTTTTCGGGGGGAGTTCAGATAAATGGGAAGGATGTTCATGGGTATAGTCAATCTGTGTGGGAAAAGAATTAAAAGTTCCAGGGCCTGAGTTCAAATCCTAAAATTGCTATTTACTACCTATGTGACCTTGGGCAAATCACATAATGCCTCTGGGCATTTATAAAATGAAGAACTTGGACCAGTTGATCCCTGCTAGGCAGCTAAGTAGATAGAACACTGGACCTAGAGGCAGGAAGACCCGAGTTCCAAATCTGCCCTCAGCCACTCATTAACTGTATGACCCTGGGCATGTCACTTAACCTCTGTTTGCCTTTATCCACTGGAAAAGAAAATGGCAAACCACTCCAGTATCTTTGCCAAGAAAACCCTATGGACAGTACTGCTACGCTATGGTGCATGGGATCACAAGAGGTGGGATGTGACCGAACAACAAGAAGAATTTTTCCAGATCTATAATAGTTATATTATCATTATATTACTAGTAATTATTATTAGTAATATAAAATAATAATACTATAGCATTTGAAGGTTTACAAATTATTATTAGTAATATAACATAATAATATAGCATCTGAAGGTTTACAATTTTTTTCTAAAGCTCTTACCTTCTATCTTAGTACTGAGACTGTCTATTGGTTCTAAGGCAGAAATATGGTAAGGGCTGAGCAATGAGGGTTAAATAACTTGCCCAGGATCACATCGCTAGAAAGTGTCTGAGATCAGATTTGAACCCAGGACTTCCCTCTCAAATTAAAAAAAAAATCTTACTGGCCCAACAACCCTGAGAGATAGGTGTTATTATTATCTCCATTTGACTGATGAAGAAACTGAGGCACACAGAAATTAAATGACTTTCTATGCAGCTTGCATGAGAATGAATTTGAACTCTTGGTCTCTGATCCTGTGTTGAAGATGTGCAGCAAGCTAGAAGGGAAGGGGTGAAATTAAGGTAAGTCCTTCTTCTTGTTCCCCTGCCTCTGCCCCAAAGTGACTTCCAGGTTCAGCTCCACAGCTCCATAGCTGAGTGACCCTGGTCAAGTCACCCCCCCCCCCCGCCTCAGTTTCTTCCTCTGTAAACAGAATTGCTCTAATGCCACCTGGCTCTAACATTCTTTGATTTCAGTCCAAAAATCTTTTTAGCTGTCTAATGAGGGAGGTGCCTAGGGGAGAAGGCGAGGGGAGGGGGTGGCGGTTGGGCTGTGGGTATCTGTGAGCCGTCTCTGGATTTATAGAGCGGATGACCTCTGCCTGCCGTACGGTGGGCTCCTCGCCTTCTGTGCCAGCTCCTAACTAGAACCTGATATTGGGCCCATGTAGCTTGTTGATAACACAGCTCCCTGGTGAGCCTGGAGTCCGTGAGTTGTTGAGAGATATGTTTATTTCCTTTTAATGTTGTTCAGGGCTCAATTTACCCAGTGGCACGATAGTAAATAAATAAGAAAGCTGAATCTTTGGCAGGGGGAAATATGGAAGGCTTTCTTTTTTTTTTCTTCTTTTCCTTCTGTATTCCTGAGTAATATCTCAAAACTTTTGTGGCTCACGAGGGCCTGCAATGTTTGGCTAAGGAAAAAAAATACATATTTCATACAGGAATGCTCATGCACACATACAGGGAGGGAAGAGCGTGGTCTGTAATGCTGCTCCGGGGGGCTCTATGGTACTGGCCACAGGCTCCCAGAGGTTGCTGGGCTGCCGTCTTAACCCAGGGAACTATAACCTGGATAATTGTCTCTCTGTAAAGGGGCCATTTTATAGGACCCAGAATCTATTGCCAAGCAGATCTCCTAATACTAATCTCCAGGACCTTAAGGATGGGGGGTGGGAAGTAGAGTTATTGCATAGAAATCGTTCAGCTTGAAACCTGACAGCCATAAAAAAAGAAAAGAAAGAATTATAAGATAAATAGAGAACGAGTTGATGCTAGAAAGGGAGAAAATGTAGCCTGGCTGGGCTGGGCTGAGCTGGGGATGGGGAGCCCAAGGGAGCCCATGTGGGATTCTGCTGTTGGGAGAATAGGATGGAGTCCCTTGAACCCTCTGGATCTCTGCAAATTTTGGATATACTCTCAGGGTTTATAGGGGAAGCAGTGAAAGGGATGGGTCCAATGGTCTGAGAGAAGGCAGAGGGATGTGGGGGGACCACAGTGGCTAAATGAGGAGGAAACTGGAAGATATGGGGAAAGAAAAGGGGGGGCTAGGAAAATATGGACATGGGTGATGGTTGGGAAACTCTTGGAGAATTTGAGAAAGAAGAGGCCTGGGGAGTGCTGGAGGAGGGGGGACTGGACCGAAGGAGAGGCGGCTGGGGGACCCAAGGGGAGAAGGAGAAGTGGGAAAATGTCAAGATAGAGAGAGGGAAGGGGGTTGGAATGTGTATGTGTGGAAAGAAGCATCTATTACGCAGCTACTATGTGCCAGATGTCTATGGCCATACCATTCTGAACATACCAGAACTCATCTGATCTTGGAATCTAAGCAGAAGTGGGCATGATTAATTCTTGGACAGGAGAATTGGGCATGATTAATTCTTGGATGGGAGACCATTAAAAGGCATCTAGATGGCATAGTGGATAGAGTGCCAGACCTAAAGTCAGGAAGAACTGAGTTCAAATTTGACCTTAGGCATATACTAGCTGGGTGACCCCTGAGCAAGTCACTTCACCCTGTTTGCCTAAATTTCCTTATATGTCCAATGAGCAGGAGAAGGAAATGGCAAACCACTTCAGTATCTTTGTCCAGAAAACTCCAAATGGGATCAGGAAGAGTCAGACATGACTGAAGAGCAGCAACATGTGCTAAGCACTTTACAAATATTATCTCATTTGGTCCTCAACAATCCTGGAAGGTAAGTGCTCTTATCTCCATTTTCAAGTTAAGAAAACTGAGGCAAACAGAAGTTAAATGATTTGCCCAGGGACACAGAACTAGTAAGTATCTGAGGTAGGATTAGAACTCGGCGCTCTATCCATTGTACCACCTAAACAATTCTTCCTTGTCTGGAGGATAAGGGAGAAGAAGGAGGAGTTAGGGGAAACACTGAAGGAAGAGAGATGGGGATCAGACTAAATGGGGAGAAGGGCTGCTGTGAGAGACAAGAGGAAAGGGAGGAGGGCTGGGAGAGATAAGAAGTAAGGGAAAGGAGCTGGGAAAATATTAAGTGGAGAAGTTAGGAAAGAGAAGGGGCTTGGGGGATACTAGAGGGACAGGGATCTAGATTGACATTGGGGGACATAAAAGGAGGATATTTTGGGGCTGGGGAAACATTGGGGATAATCTTCCAGAGGGAAAACATTATGGGGTGATTGGAACCATGGATCGGGAAGGGGTCTGGGGGATATTGAGGGAGAGTCACACAGAGATTAAAAGAGGTTGAAGAAAGATGGGTGAGAGAAAGGTGACTAGGGAAGGATTGAGAGGCTGGAGTGTTTCTAGAGAGGAGAGAAGTGGGAGACACAGGATGATAGAAAGGGGATGGGGAAATCCTTTGGGGAGAGGGAAAGATACTGGGGCATCGAGGAGGGCACTGGGATGGGTCATAGTGAGGCAAAAACAGAAAGGGAGGGATTGGTAAACACTGGGAAAGTGATGCTGGGACCAAGGAGGCTTTGAGAAAGGAGCAGAGGCTAATGAGATTTCTGTACATTCTGTGATAAAATAAACAATGTAAAACATGTGATGATCAGCTCTGTTTAATTTCTGAGTCAGGACCTTGGACAGTGTCTGAATTGGGTCAGCAGACACCACCAAAACACCCATTATGCAACAAGGGTGACTTAGGAGAGAATTCCTGAGGATTGAGCTTAGCAGCAGAGATAGAAGGGTCAGAGACATGGATTCCCTGCTGCCAGCCAGGAACCAAACCAGTGAAGTCACAGAAGTTTTCACCATTCTGAAAGCGATTGATGAAGTCGTTTGAGAGTGAAACTGTCCCTGGAGATAAGGGACAGAAGTTTGAGACTGAAGGGATTGTCAGTAAGTAGGATATCAATATTTCAAAGAGAGAAGAGGATGTTAGAGGGAAGCATGCAATGCCTGCTGGGCTAGAGTCAGGAAGACCTGAGTTTAAATCCAGCCTCAGATCCTTATTAACTATGTGACCCTAGGCAAGTCACTTCCCTCATCTGTAAAATGAGTTGGAGAAGGAAATGGCAAACCACTCCAGAATCTTTGCCAAAAAAATTCCAAATAGGGTCCCAGAGAGAAACAAGATGTGAGAGAAGAGGGCTGGGAAAACACTAGGCTTTGGGAGGTGGGAAACATGGAGAGAAAATGGGGCTGAAGTTTACCTGGGGAAAGACGCACAAGCGGAGATGAAGTGAGGTTGGGGAAAGGCTAAGATGAGATAGAGTGAAGGGAGCATTATGGTATAGCAGATAGACCTGACTTCAAATCCTGCCTCAGACACTTATGAGTGTGATCCTGGGCAAATACTTCCCCCCCCCCCCCAAGACTTGATTTCCTAATTTGTGAAATAATAGCATTTAATTCACAGGGTTGATGCAAAGTGGGATTCAAGGAAAAAAATGTAGAAAAAGTGACATTCTAGAAGGATATGAGACCTGATAGGGGCCTCAAGATCTGTATGAATCTGGGAGTAATTTGTGTACTCATGGGCTTGGGAGATGTGGGGAACTCACAAAATTGGTTGGGTTGCCTGAGTAAATGGCTGGTTTTAGGATCCTACCCCTTGGAGGGACCTTTAGACTTGGAAGGAACTTTGGTGGCCAGATGTCTGGTCTGACCCCAGAATTTTACAAATAAGGAATCTGGGGTTTGGAGAGGTTAAATGAGGGATGGGGAAGGTGCCCAAAGTCACACAAGTTAAGATCATATAGTCCAAGTCTCCCATTTCACAGATGATGAAACTGAGTCCCAGAGAAGGGGAAGGGGCTGCCTAAAGACATAAAAGTGGTAAGTTGCAGAACAGATCCATATAGCTTCACATCTGATGCTCTTTCCATGTCTCCTTGCTACCTCTCCAGAATGGCTTCTGATTGTTGGCTCTGGGGACAACTAAATGACTTAGGATCATAGATGGAGAGCTGGAAGGGGCCTTAAAGGCCATCAAGTTCTATCCTTTCATTTTGCCGATGAGGAAACAGGCTGAGTGCAATTAAGTGACTAAAGTCACACAGGGCAGCTAGGTGGTGCAATGGTTACAGCACTAAACTTGGAATCAAGAAGACTGATCTTCAGAAGTTCAAATTTGGCTTCAGACACTTTCTAGCTGTGTGATCCTGGGCAAATCGCTTTGCCTTGTTTGCCTCAGGTTCCTCATCTGCAAAATAAGTTGGAGAAAGAAATGGCAAACCACTTCAGAATCTTTGTCATGAAAAATCCTAAATGAGGTTATGAATAGTTAGAAATGACTAAATGGACTCAACAACAATAAAAGTCACACAACTTGTGCCTGAGGCTGTATTTAAATTCAGCTCTTCTTGATTCCAAGTCCTGCTCTTCCTCTCAGGTCTCACTTTGAGTGAGACCTTCCAACCTAATTGTGGATTGCAATCCTTGAGCATATTGGATCATTTTGCTCTAGGCAGTTTGAGGGACATACAATGGGGATGTGACACGGTCCATATTTTCCCAATGGACTTACCTTCCAGGGAAGAAACAATGGAGGTCACAAGAAGACAGGATTCACTGCTGAGGTATCTTGGTCACAAGTTCTTTTCCATCCTTAAGCCTCAGCCTCAGCCTCAGATCAGTTCCTCAAAATGAGGGGTCATGGAATCATATAGCACTAAAAGGGATCTTAGAAGCCTTTGGAGTCCAACCTCTTTATTTTCCAGATGACGAAACTGAGGTTCAGAGAAATTAAGTGACTTGTCCAGGGTCACCTGGATAATCAGTATCTGAGATGGGATTTGAATCCAAGTCATCTTTAAAAAACAAAACAACCCTCACCTTCTGTCTTAGAATCAATACTGTGTATTGTTTTGAATACAAAAGAGTGGTAAGGGTTAGGCAATGGGGGTTAAGTAGCAATTCTGGGGTCACACAGCTGGGAAATGTTAGAGTACAAATCTGAACCCAGGACCTCTTGTCTCTAAGTCTGGCTCTCTATCCCCAGAACCACCTAGCTGCCCCTCAAACCCAGATCATCTATGAGTTCAGAAGGGACTGGTTGATGCCAAAAGGCTTCTTAAGATTTTCTCTCTGAATTGTGTTTTCTATACCAAGTATATCAAATGAGATAATATATGTAAAGTGCTATGTAAAGCTCAGTACATAATGGGTTGTTAATAAATGGTCATTCTATCTGCCCCTCCTCACTATAATACTTAGCATTTCTGTAGCACTTTAAGATTTGCAAAGTGTTCTACATATGCTATTTGAGGTAGGTGCTATTATTATTATCTTAATTTTATAGGTGAGTAAACTGAGGCTGAGAAATAAAATAAATTTGCCCAGAGTCAGAAAACTAGTAGATGTCTGAGGAAGGATTTGAACTCAGGTTTTCGTGCTTCCAACTTCAGTGTTCAAACTATTGCACACCCTAACTTTGTGCCTGTGATTTCATAATACTTAGGGTACATAGAGGGGGAAGCTAGAGGGCATCATGGATAGTGTGTTTGGCCTGGAGTTAAAAGGACCTGAATTTAAATACAGCCTCAGTTACGTCCTAGATGTGTGACCCTGAGCAAGTCATTTCACCTTGTTTGCCTCAGTTTCCTCAGCTGTCAAATGAGCCGGAAAAAGAAATGGCAAACCACTCCAGTATCTCAGCAAGGAAACTGTACATGGGGTCACAAAGAATTGTACAGGACTGAACAATGACAACCAGATTAGGAGTATGACAGACATAACCCGCATGTTCCTATATTTCTCTGTACACCCCCAGGGATTTTGCTCTCTTTGATATGGATATTCCTTCCAGTGATCCAGATTGCAGTCCATCCACTTCTACCCCCTACTTCCTATGCAGCTGTCATTAACACTTTCCTGCAAATTGGACATAGGGGTCTACCCAATGAATTGGAGATACCCTTAGAATCTTTTCCATGTGATGTGACTGCACTAGAGCAGGTGGGCTGTCCATCAATTATTCCTTCTGACTGGGTGACCAGCTTAGTTTGACATTTTTTCCCTGTCATATATTCCTCCCTCCCTCCCTTCCTTCCTCCCTTCCTCCCTCCCTCCCTCCCTCCCTCCCTTCCTCCCTCCCTTTCTTCCTCCCTTCCTTCCTCCCTTCCTTCCTCCCTTCCTTCCTCCCTTCCTTCCTTCCTTCCTTCCTTCCTTCCTTCCTTCCTTCCTTCCTTCCTTCCTTCCTTCCTTCCTTCCTTCCTTCCTTCCTTTCTTTCTTTCTTTCTTTCTTTCTTTCTTTCTTTCTTTCTTTCTTTCTTTCTTTCTTTCTTTCTTTCTTTCTTTCTTTCTTTCTTTCTTTCTTTCTTTCTTTCTTTCTTTCTTTCTTTCTTTCTTTCTTTCTTTCTTTCTTTCTTTCTTTCTTTCTTTCTTTCTTTCTTTCTTTCTTTCTTTCTTTCTTTCTTTCTTTCTTTCTTTCTTTCTTTCTTTCTTTCTTTCTTTCTTTCTTTCTTTCTTTCTTTCCCAAGACAGAAGAGTAGTAAGGACTAGACAATTGAAGTTAAATGGCTTGCTCAGAATCACACAGCTAGGAAGTGTCTGAGGTTAGATTTGAACCCAGGTCCTCCCAACTCCAGCCCTGGCTACCTAGCTGCCCCCATATATTTCTTTGATGACATCCTTCAAGTTATTTTTCATGCACAATTCCTCATTTGTAATGAATTGCAGCCATCTCATGCCTACCATGTCCTTTCATTTTCCCCACTGGTTGGAACAACTTCAGTCATCCAGAGGCAGTAGCAATGCTTCACTTGTAGCCATGCATTATCACAATTGTATGATACAATATCATACAAGAATAGTAGGTTCAAATTCTACTTCTGTCAGTTCCTAGCTGTGTGACCTTAGATAAGTCACTTAACTTGCATGAGAAACTCTGTTTCCACATCTATAAAATGAGGGTTTTGGAATCCAGGGCCTCTAAGATTCCCCCTAGCCCTAAATCTCTGATCCTGGGGGTATGGAATCAGAGGAACCTTTGTTTTAAGGAAAAGCTTGGGGTCATTAAAAGAACTATGCAGTTTTCCCAAAGGCAATTCAGTTTGCTTTCCTTTTCCTGTTCAATAACAAATTCAATTTTAACAGGCACTTAGTAATCATCAAACTGTGTGTGAGGCCTTTAGCTATATGCTGGAAGCACTGTCCTAGGGACCATTAAGAGAAATAAAGGAAAGTTTAGGTGAATTAGGATAGTGTAGGGATTAAAGAGAATCAGAGTCAATTAGGAATGGATTCCTTCAAGAGGTAGATTTTGATGAAAGGTCTAAAGAATAAGAGGAGATAAAGTGCAAAGGATCACCTCCCTTGCTCAAGAAGCTTCAAAGGCTCCCTCTTGCCTTTTGAATATTATACAAATTCCTCCATCTGGCATTTAAAACCCTTCACAACATGGTTTTGATCCATCTTTTCAGACTGATGCCACATCACTGTCCTTCAGGTACTCTATTGTTCATTTATTTCAGTTGTTTCTGACTCTTCATGACCCTATTTGGAGTTTTTTCAGCCAAGATACTGTAGTGGTTTGCTATTTCCTTCTCCAACTCATTTTATAGATGAGGAAACTGAGGCACAGAGGATGAAGTGAGTTGCCCAGGGTCACACAGCTCATAAAGGTTTGAGGTCACATTTGAACTCAGGTCTTCCTAACTCCAGTGCTCCTTCTTCTGTCCTATGCAGCCTCTTATTCTTAGACTAGAGAAGGAACTTAATTAGTTCTTGCTGATTGACAGGTCATTGTGGGCAGAGGACACACCCAGAGGGGTTCTATTGACTAAACATCTCATGTTGGATGGAGGCTGGGCTATACCGCCTGGCATACAGATGTCATTTAATAAATAAATGATTGTACTTAATATGGAAATATGTTTTGCCTGACTGCACATGTATAATCTATATCAAATGGCTTGCCTTCTCAAGGAGGGGGACGGGGAGGGAAGGAAGGAAAGAATCTGGAATAAAAAAAAGTTAAAAATTTTTGTTTAAGTATAATTGAGAATAAATAAATACAAATTAAATGCAGTATAGAAATGATTCTTAACATTGATTTGAGTGGAGGAAGAAGGTCTAGGGTTAGCTTGGGCAGTACCTCTGAGACTAAAAGTTTCTATTGTTTTTTGGTCATTTCAGTTGTGTCTGACTCTTCCTGACCCTTTTTGGGGTTTTCTTGGCAGAGATACCAGAGGACTTTGCCAGTTCCTTCACTAGCTCATTTGACAGAAGGAGAAACTGAGGCCAATCCAATGAAGGCGACTTGCCCAAAGGGCAAAGAGGGAACTGGCTAATTTTGCTGGATGAGGATATCACCATCCTCTGAGATGTCCAGTCAGCAGCATTTTATTGGGCACCCACTGGGTAGAGGGCTTTGGACGTTGAAACCTGGAAACATTTGGGAAATGACATTGAAAAGCCCGCAATTTGAAGTAATTTCTGGCTCTGCTCTCTCCCCGTTCCTCCCCTCCTCGCTTCTTCCATCCATAAGATAAATATAGAGCGGACAGAGAAATGAATAGTTTGTCTGCAGCCCCTTCCACAGATCCATCATGTTGCAGTATGTGTAGATTTTGGAAACAGCTTGAGATTACTGAATTAATTAGAATAAAATTAATCAAAACACCCACCAGAGAGCAACCTGAGCGTGCCGAATGTGACTTGGTTGAGAGAGGACTCCAGAGTGGAAAGATGGTCCGGCAGTCTGGGCTCCCATCTTCCTTCCCTCCATCCCCCAGAGATTCTCCCAGCAGTCCCATGGGGAGGAGAAGAGAGCATGGACCAAGGGAAAGCTTCCCCTGAGCCAGGCTGCAATGTTCAGGGGCTGCTCCCCTCTCGAACACCTAGCATCGTAGATTTAGGGGGGGGGGGTCCCAGAGTCCACTGCCTTCCTTTTACAGATGAGGAAATTGAGGCACAGACTGGCTTTGTTTTTCTTAAAACCTTACCTTCTGAAGTATTTTTCTTTTTTTAATGTTTTATCTTTATATATTATTATTATAACCCTTGCCTTCTGCCTTAGAAGCAATACAATGTGTTGGTTCCAAGGCAGAAGAGTAGTAAGGGCTAGGTAATGTGAGTCAAGTGACTTGTCCAGGGTCACACAGCTAGACCATTTTTGAACTCAGGACCTCCTGTCTCTAAGCCTGACTTTCTATCCACTGAACTTCCCCTTTATTTTATTTTAATAACAATTTTCCATCTAAGTTTTCCAAAGTTATATGATTCATATTGTCCCCTTCCATTCTTCCCTCCCTACTCCTGGAGTTGACAAGCAATTCAATCTGGGTTATATATGCATTATCCCTTCTGAAGTATTGATTCCAAGCAGTAAAGGCTGGGCGATGGAGATTAAGTGACTTGCCCAGGAAGTGGCTGAAGCTAGATTTGAACCCAGGACGTCCCATCTCCAAGCCTGGATCTCTCCACCTAGCCCCCTAGCTGCCCTGTCCAGAGGTCTTAAAGTGACTTGTGGGCAAAGTGGGTAAATAGACAAGGGAGGATTTGAAGCTGGGTCTTCTGGCTCCAGATGTAGAAAGAACTCTTCCTTTTTGGACCTCGCTGCTTCTTATTTTTGCTCATGAGGCAGTTTTTTCCTCCTCTAAGTCCTCCCTGCCAAGTCAGGAAAAACTGTAAGCTTTGGTCAAGAAACCAGGGCTAAGGAGGAGGCGGAACACTATGGTCACTTACCAATCAATCCATCAACAAGCATTGATTAAGTTGTACTATGTGTCAGGCACTGTACTAAGCACTTTACAAATATTATCTCATTGGGCAGCTGGGTGACTCAGTGGCTCAGACAGGAGGTTGTGGGTTCAAATGTGACCTCAGATAGTTCTTAGCTGTGTGACCCTGGACAAGTCATTTAACCCCAATTGTCTAGTTCTACCTCTCTTTAGCCTTGGAACGGACAGTATTTTATCTGAGACAAAAGGTAAGAGTTTAAAAAATTAAGAGTCACACAGGAATGGAGGACTGACTACCAACAACAGGGGATGCCTCTGGGGATGTGGTTCAGAAGGTGCCATCCCAGGTGGGGAGGAGACAACAGCCATCAGGGCAGGTGGGAAGATCCCCAAGGAGGCCGGATTCCCAGCCTGAGTTTGAATTGAGAGTACATATAATGCTTTACTTTCCCTTAAAGTTTATGTTTTCACTTTTCTCCCTTTCTTTTTCTTTTTTTGGTCTGTGTTTTCTTTCACAACATGACTAATATGGAAATATGTTTTGCATGACTGCACATATATAATCTATAGCAAATTGCTTGCCTTCTCAAGGAGATGGGGAGGGAGGAAGAGAATTTGAAACTCAAAAGTTCTAAAAACACGGTAAAAATTGCTTTTACATGTGAGTGGAAAAATGTAAAGATTTAGTAAAAATACATATTTTTTATTTTTATATAACAGAAATATTTATATATAAATTATAAACATATAGTTGTATATGAAACTATATATGATATAAAATACATAAATAAAAATAAGATACACAAACATTTATATAATATATAAAGAATAATATAAAATATCAAGAAATAATATAAATTATAAAAAATAAAAATTTTATTAAAAAGGAAGTTTGCATTTTAACATATTTTTCTTTTTATTTGAACTTAAAAAATTTTTTTTAAACCCTTACTTTCTGCCTTCAAATCAATACATAGTTTCCTGATCCATCAAATAAGTTGGAGAAGGAAACGGCAAATCTCTCAGTGTCTTTGCTGAGAAACCCACCAAGTGGGGGCTCACAAAGAATCAGACACAATTGAGAAATGATTCAGCAACTTCCTGACTCCAGATTCTATTGTAATGCACCATCTTCCTAGTGAGTTTGGCTCTAATGACAAGGTTGTGAGAACTCCTACACTTTCTGGCCCTAAAGCAAGTATTGTTGGAGGGGAGAGAGTGAGGATCTGCTGCTTTCCCCGGTGGGTTTGTGGTGTGTGGCTTATTGATTCAAATTTAGCAAATATCCATTAAGCACCTACTGTGTGTGAGGAGTCTTTCAGAGGCATCAAGAGTGGGAGGAGGCTGAAGCACTCCATGTGAGGAGGAAGCATCTGAATCTCTCTATGTTCCGTTGCTCGACTCCCCACTCATACTCCAGAGGGAGCCTGGATTCCCTAGACAGCCTTGAGTGTTTTTCCTTTAAGTGTGGACTTGGGTGCCAAAAGACTGTTCCATTCTGGGCTCATCTGGTGAAGGGGCTTTATTGGGTGTTGGAAAATGAGGCTCTGGGTAGAGTGATAGCTCCTTGCATTAGGGGACCCACAGTGCTCAACACATGGCTCTTACCTTATAGGCAAGCCTCCGTTCTCTTATTGACACTAGGGAGCCGTGGTCCCGAACTCCACTTTTGAATGTGGAATGGAAG
Source organism: Monodelphis domestica (assembly GCF_027887165.1). Taxonomy (NCBI): domain Eukaryota; kingdom Metazoa; phylum Chordata; class Mammalia; order Didelphimorphia; family Didelphidae; genus Monodelphis; species Monodelphis domestica. The sequence goes on from NC_077228.1 coordinate 276,134,682, forward strand.
AGAGTTTCTTAGAGTCCTAGAATGATTCCCTCTCTCCTCTCCCCTCCTCTCCCCTCCCCTCCCCTCCTCTCCTCTCCCCTCCTCTCCTCCCCTCCCCTCCCCTCCCCTCCCCTCCCCTCCTCTCCCCTCCCCTCCCCTCCCCTCCCCTCCCCTCCCCTCCTCTCCTCTCCCCTCCTCTCCTCCTCTCCTCTCCTCTCCTCTCCTCTCCTCTCCTCTCCTCTCCTCTCCTCTCCTCTCCCCTCCCTCCTCTCCTCTCCTCCTCTCCTCTCCTCTCCTCTCCTCTCCTCTCCTCTCCTCTCCTCTCCTCTCCTCTCCTCTCCTCTCCTCTCCTCTCCTCTCCTCTCCTCTCCTCTCCTCTCCTCTCCTCTACTCTCTCTCCTCTCCTCTCCTCTCCTCTCCTCTCCTCTCCCCTCCTCTCCCCTCCCCTCCTCCTCCCATCCTCTCCCCTCCCCTCCTCTCCCCTCCTCTCCCCTCCTCTCCTCTCCTCTCCTCTCCTCTCCTCTCCTCTCCTCTCCTCTCCTCTCCTCTCCTCTCCTCTCCTCTCCTCTCCTCTCCCCTCCTCTCCCCTCCCCTCCTCTCCCCTCCTCTCCCCTCCCCTCCTCTCCCCTCCTCTCCCCTCCTCTCCTCTCCTTTCCCCTCCTCTCCTCTCCTCTCCCCTCCTCTCCTCTCCTCTCCCCTCCTCTCCTCTCCTCTCCTCTCCTCTCCTCTCCTCTCCTCTCCTCTCCTCTCCCTCTCCCTCTCCCTCTCCCTCTCCCTCTCCCTCTCCCTCTCCCTCTCCCTCTCCCTCTCCCTCTCCTCCCCTCGTCTTCAGGCTTTAATTTCTATTCATTGAGCTACCTAACTGCTCCATAAAAACCTCTTAAATGGTCTCCATGCTTGCAATCTCACCCTTTTAATCTATCTTTCATGCATTCACTAAAAGGTTTCTCCTAAAATCCATCTCTGACTCAGTGGCTCAGTAATAATAATAATTATTTTTATTTATATCAAACTTTAAGGTTTACAAAGTACTCATATCACTTGATATTCACAACATCTCTGGAAAATGGATGCTTTTATTTTCCCCATTTTCAGATGAGGAAACTGAGACTGAGAAAGGTCAGATGGCCTTTGCCCAGATTCACACAGCTAGTAAATGTTTGAGGCAGGTTTGGAACTCAGGTCTTCCTGACTTCGAGTCCAGCATGGTATCTGGTGCAGTGTCTAACTGCTTTCAGTAAATTTCAGTGGTTTTCTATTACTCCTGTGATTGAATGCAAACTCCTCGGGGCTTGGCATTTCATAGCCTGACTCCAGCCTACCTTTTCCAGATATTATTCCTTTTCTTGCATCTAGGGTCTGGCTAAATTGGCTTTTCTGCATCTCCTTACAGATGACATTCCATCTCACATCCTCCGGCCTTTGTGTAGGCTGTCCCCTCATGCTTTGCGTGGAATGAACTCTTTCTTAATCTCCTCCTGGAATCCCTAAGCTTCCTTCAGAGCTCTGTTCAAGTACTTCTAAAATCCTTTCCTTTCCCCCCCATCAACTAGTGACACCCTACTGATCCGGCCAAAAAAATGTAGCTTGCATTTATTGTGTATCTATTTTATATAGGCTTATATGGTAGCCTTTCTAGGGCAGCTCCTCCCTGCTGGTTCCTGGAAGGCTGTAGATCAGTTCCCTAGTGGGAGAGTGGTCCTTCCTGCCTCGAGTACTCCATGGTTCTATATGCCTAAAACTATAGCTTATCAGCCCTTACCAGTGTGCTAAATATTTACTAGTCAACCAGTAGTCACAAATAGGAGTAGCTAGGAGGTGCAGTGGGAAAAGAGTGCCTTTGGAACACAGTGCCTGGAATCAGGGAGACTCCTCTTCCAGAGTTCAAATCTGGTTTCAGACACTTCCTAGCTGTGTGCCCCTTGGGCAAGTTGCTTCACCCTGTTTGCCTCAGTTTCCTCATCTGTCAAATGAGCTGGAGAAAGGACTAGTAAACCACAAGCTGTGGGCCCCCTGGGCAAGTTGCTTCACCCTGTTTGCCTCAGTTTCCTCATCTGTCAAATGAGCTGGAGAAAGAAATATTAACTACTAGCTGTGGGCCCCCTGGCCAAGTTGCTTCACCCTGTTTGCCTCAGTTTTGCTCATCTGTCAAATGAGCTGCAGAAAGAAATAGTAAACCACTAGCTGTGGGCCCCCTGGCCAAGTTGCTTCACCCTGTTTGCCTCAGTTTCCTTATTTACAAAATGAGCTGGAGAAGGAAATAGTAAAGCACTAGCTGTGTGCCCCCTGGGCAAGTGGCCCTGTTTGCCTCAGTTTTCTCATCTGTCAAAGAGCTGGAAAAGGAAATAAAAAACTACTAGCTGGGTGACTCTGACCCAGTCACTTCACTCTGTTTGCCTCAGTTTCCATATCTATAAAATGAGCTGGAGAAGGAAATGGCAAACCACTAGCTGTGTGCCCTATGGCAAGTTGCTTTACCCTGTTTGCCTCCATTTCCTTATCTATAAAATGAGCTGGAGAAGGAAATAGTAAACTACTAGCTGTGTGACCCTGGGGAAGTCACTTTACCCTGTGTGCCTCAGTTTCATCATCTGTCAAATGAACTAGAGAAGGAAAATGATAAGCCATACCAGTATCTCTACCAAGAAAACCCCCAAATAGAGTCACAGAGTTGGACCCAACTGAAAAATGACACAATCACAAAGTATTTTCCAATCTCTTCTTTGGGGCTAAACTTAGTCATTATAATTTCACAGTATTTCAATTGTTTGTTGCTTTTTTCATTTACATTGCTATGGCCATTGGCGATATTGTTTTTCTGTTTTTGTTTATTTTGTACTAGTTCATATGTTTTCCCATGCTTCTCTGTATTCATCATATTCATTGTTTCTTACAGCACAACAATAGGACATTAAATTCATGTATGTGCATTCATTACGTTCACAGCTTGTTTAGACATTCCAAGATCAATGGGCATCTGCTTTGTTTCCCGTTCTTTGCTATTACAAAAGTGATGCTATAAATATTTTGGTCTAAATGAGTCCTTTGTTTAAATCACTGACATCTTTGAGGTAAATGCCTTGCAGTGGGATCTCCGAATTGAAGAGTCTGGACATTTTAGTCACTTTAGTCCTATAATTCCAAGTCGCTTTACAGAATGGTTGGACCAATTCACTTCTCTACTAGGGTGGTTTGTCTTTCCACCAGACCTCTAACACTGACAATTGCCATCTTTTATCATCTTTGCCAATTGGATCAATAGGAGTGTAGTCAACTCTTTGCCAGGCAATAGTAAATTGCCCTCCATTTCTATCAGTAAAAGCATTATACTCTGCAAAGCAAAAAGGCAAAGGTGCATCTTTGTATTTTAACACTTTACCATCTTCCCTATCTGCCCCTTCGTGATTACATTAGCTTGGTTGGGAGGCAGTGGTGGTGACAGCAGAGAATTAATTAGACAGGAGCATTTCTGGCCCACAGCCCTCTCCCCCTCACACCACCTACAGCTCCAGTAACAGAGGTTCTTAATCTTTATTGGACTTTGGATCCCTCTGGCAGTTGGGGAAAGCCCTTCTCAGAAGAATGTTTTTAAGTGATTGAAGAAAAGGCTTAATTCCCAATAGAGGTCAGTGAAAATGCAGGTGTAATTCCCATCCTATTCCCCAGTCCCTTTCCCCAGTTTAAGAATACTTGACCTATAGATTATAAATTCCTTGAGAACGAGGACTGTTTCATTTTTGCCTTTGTATCCCTAGCAGCCAGCAGCTAGGTGGCACAATGGATAGAGTACCAGGCTTGGAGTCAGGAAGATTCAAATCTGGCCTCAGACACTTAGTACTGTGTGACCTGGGCAAGCCACTTCATCCTGTTTGCCTCAGTTTCCTTATTTGTCAAATGAGCTGGAGAAGGAAATGGCAAACCACTTCAGTATCTTTGCCAAGAAAATCCCCCAAAGATCCCTGCTGAACCGTGAAAACACGAAAAGTGGCTGTTTGATCCTGGGCAAATATCTTAACCTCTTGGGTGCTCCATTTAATGTCTCTAAGATCACATTTGGCAGAGAGGGAGCCCATCTGCATTGGTGGAGGGAGTTTTTCTCACCTGGGTGTTCCCAATATTATCTTTATTTCTTTTAAACCTTTACCTTCAGTCTTAGACTCGATGGATTCCATAGTATTGATTCCAAGGCAGAAGAACAGTAAGGGCTAGACAATTGGGGTTAGGTGACTTAGACTTTGCCCAGAGGCCAGATTTGAACCCAGGTTCTCCTCTCTAGGCCTGGTTCTCTATCCCCTGAGCCACCTAGGTGACCCTTTATCCTTATTCCTAGTGCCTAGTACACAGAAATTGCCTAATCAATAATTATTGATTGATTGAAGAATTCAGCTGTCCCGGATATTCCCGACTTCCAGGGAAGGTCTATTTCCACCACGCTGGTCTTCCTTCCTCCTTCATCTGTTTCTCTTCCCTTGGGGGAGGTCTTAGTGCTGGGGCAGGGTGAGGTGCGTGTGTATGCGGGGGGGGGGGGGGCACAGGGGAGTGGGAGGCCCCCAGTTGCTGGAGGCGTTGCACCGCCAAAGAGCCGGAGGAACAGCCGATTATAGGTTTTTAAGATGCACGCTGTGAATTTCAGAATCAGGAAATCGGGCGGCCAAAGGAGAGCGCCTGAGCGCGGGTGTCCCTGGCCCCCGCTTTTTGAACCCCAGGCTGGCATCCAAGAACGAAGAAGCTGGAACTGCGCTCGCTAGGGTGTGAAATTTCCTCGCAGTCTCCTGGGGAGGGGAGGGAGAGATGAGAAATGGCAACGCAGCCCTCCCCCCTCCCCAACCCCGTGCGTAATTAAAGGCTCTTGAATCTCTCCGGGATTTTGTCGCTCAAAGAGACACAAGGGGCCGGTAGCACTCCCTGCACGTCGCCCAGCTGAGCCAACACTTCTCAGCCTTTCCTAGGGAACGGAGGGGGGCAGTGGGTGGTGGGGGGAGGGGAGTGCGTGAGGAAGGAGGGAGGGCGGGCGGGCGCGGGGAGCAGGCGCCGACAGAGATGCAGACAGACCTGTCACTTGCCACGAGGAAGAAAATGGTGTGAATTTACTCTCCCTATTGTGAGTTTCCCTGGAAAGTCAGAGCGGCTGCTTCTCTTTCCCAGCTAGTCGTACATTATAGAAATCCAGCTCTCTTAGCATTCCTGAAGCCCAGGGCTGGAAAGGGGGCCCAGAGGACCCCAGGCCTGCCCATCTCTCCCCCAAGACATCCCCTCTTGGGGACCCTTGGCAAGTGGCATCACTGCTCTGGGCCTCAGTTTTCTTGCCTGTACAATGAGACTCACAGCACCGATCTAGAGCTCAGGGACTTTTGAAGTCACCGAGACCGCCTCCTGCATTTTGGGGGTGTTTGGGGATGAGGGTCCCCAGAGGGGAGGCATTTGCCAAGATCACAGGCTAGTAAGTGACAGTCGGGTTCAACCTGGGCTCTTTGATGAAAACCAACACTTCAAAACCACGGCCACAAAGGACACGTGGATTGATCTACTCACACAAACCACAGCTGTATTGTAAATGCGTGCTTATATGTGCGTAGAAAGAGACGTGTACACACACACGCCTAGAGCTCCCATACACATTCACACACACGCATACCCATACACGTGCACGACATACGCACACAGACACGCACGCAAAGACCCACACACATATCCCAGGCCCCCATATCCATGCATACTATGGACACACACAGCCACTAGGCTTCACACTACGGACACACACAGCCACTAGGCTTCACACTACGGACACACACAGCCACTAGGCTTCATACTACAGACACGCACAGCCACTAGGCTTCACACTACGGACACACACAGCCACTAGGCTTCATACTACAGACACGCACAGCCACTAGGCTTCACACTACGGACACGCACAGCCACAAGCACAGTCACAGACCCTCATACTCGTTCATACTAGAAACACACACACAGTTAATGCCCTGTGGCAGGGCCTCAGATCTTGGGATAAGTGGCTTTTTTCCTTCCCCATTTCTTTGTCTTCCTTCCCCGAGAGGGGCCAATGATTATCACCTTCCAGGTCACCGTGTTGGGCGCTCAGAGGGAATACACAGCTCGGATGCTTCCAGCTGTCTCTGATCAGGAAGATGGTGGGGAGCCTGAAAATACATTTCCTGCTATCATCTCTCCACCCCAGAGTGGCTTCCATGATTATGGGGGGGAGGACCGGCCGGATCAGGGATAGAATGCTAATGGCCTGAACTTTTGCAGTGGATGGGAAAAGGAGGAGGCTAGAAGGTGGAGGGTTGAGAATGGAGGGCAGACGATAGAGGAGGGATAACTATAAGACAGAAGATGGAAGGGAAAGGATGGTGGGTGGAGGCTGGAGGCTGGAGGAGGCAGGAAGCAGGGTCAGAGGGTGAAGACTGGAGGAGGCAGGAAGGAGGGTCAGAGGGAGAAGACTGGAGGATGGAGGGTGCTTGCTGGGAGGAGGGCACTGGATAGACAATGGAGGGTGGAGAGCAGAGAAGGATAAGGGTAGAGAAGGGAAGATCCGGGCTCGAGAGTGGAAGGCATTGAGCTGAGGGTGGAAGGCTAAGGATAAAGGATGGAGGAGGAAGGGTGGAGCTTGGGGAGTGGAGAGTAGAGAATGAAGGCTGTAGGGTGAAAGGCGGAGTGGAGGGCGGAAGGTAGAGGGTAGAAGGTGCAGGATTGGGGGGGGGCACACCCACTCCAGACCCATTCAGGACTGATAGATTGCCATCAAGGAGCTTGCCTGAGATATAAATTTAATCTCCTGGCAAGCACTAGGCTTGGATCCTAATGAAAATTCCCCCTTTCTCCTTAGCAAGGAGCCCCCAGAAACCTCTCCAAGCCTCTCCATGGCCTAAGGAGCCTGGGTAGGGACAGGCTGAGTATTTATCAGCCGGTCCTGATGATCTCCAGGAAATATGCAGGAGCTCGTGCTTGCACGGGAACAGGGATGCTGGTGGAAGGGCCTCATCGCTCACTCGCCACCCAGCCCGTCTCTCTGTCTTGCTCTGGATAGATATATAATAAAATCTCTCTGCCCGCAGCCCATTTGCTAGGAGACAGCATGGTCTTCTGAATTTTTTATGGTTCCACTTAGCTTGGAAGGAATCCAGAGGTCAAACCTGGAACAGCCGCTCCAGTCACCTTGCCAGTCAGTGAGGAGCACAGGCCCTCATCCTCTCTGAATCTCCGCTCACCTACGGGGCACTAAATTACTGCTATTATACTGCAATCCGCCGCACGATATTACTTTGATACACTACCTGCTTTTGTCAGGCAGCAAGCAGCCCGAGATGCATGCATTATTTACCAGTTTGGGTACCGCGCCGCCGCCTCTGCCCCTGCTCCCTGCTGGCGCTGCCACTGAGCAGAAAGCTGGAGCGAGGACCTGCTCGAGGCGGGGAGGGGACGGGGAACCCGCCTGTGCCTAGCGAGGAGGTGGCGTGGCCTGGCCGCAGCTGGTGACCGCTGTCCCTGAAGCCGAAAGGGGCCCGAGAGGTCACTCGGTCCGATGCTCTCCTGCGACAGAGATGGGGGCAGGCTGGGGAGCGTCCAGGGAGGGGAAACAGTCCATGAACCAACATTTCTAATGTGCCGGGCACCCTGCTCCTTGCTGGGGATATGGAGACAAAAATGAGACAATTCCTGCTCTGGAAGAGACTCCATTCAGCCGGAGGTGGAGAGACCTGGAGTGGGGGGTGAAGGACGGGGGAACAGGCAGGTGACATGCCCAAGGTCACACGACAAATTATTGGCACAATCTGGATATGAACATCTAACTCCATCTTTGTGTGTGTGTGTGTGAGTTCATTAGCAGCGTTCCTTAACACTTGCTATGAATGTGCTGGGGATATACATCCCCCAATTTTTTTCTTTGTTACCATTTTTAATTTTAAAAATATTTTTCCATGTTTCCACATTTCATTTTCTTTCCCTCCCCTCTACTCTCCCCCTCCTGGATCCAATAAGGACGTCTACTGTGCTATATAAATGTTATCACTTATTCATTTTTGCAATCTTTTAAAACCCAGACCCCAAATCATATATGCATATAAACAAATGATAAGTCATTTGTTTTTATTCTGGATACACATCCAACATTAAAACCATCCCTGCCCTTAAAAAGGATGCATTCTATGTAAGTCTATGTAGCATTGACAAAATGCATGCAAAGGAAGCATAAAGTAACTGGGGAGTTGGAAGGGGTTGTGGGGAGCAGGAAAGGCTTCATATAGGGCAACTAGGTGGCACCAGAGTGCAGAGAATGCTAGGACTAGAGTCAGGGAGGCTCATCTTTCCTGAGTTCAGACCCAGCCTCGGACATCTACTGTATGACTCCTAGGCAAGTCTCTTAAACATGCTTGCCTCAGTTTCCTCATCTGGAAAATGAACTAGCCAAGCAAATAACAAACCACTCTGATATCTGTGCCAAGAACATCTCAATTGTGGTTATTTAGAGTTGGATATAATGGAAACAACTGAAAAATAAAAATTGAATTGAGGAGGAACAACAATTAGGATGCTGAGATGAGGAGGGAGTGCCGGTGTGGGGAGGAAGAGCTACTCTGGAGTTTGCTGTTGGAAGGGGCACAGGGGCTGGAGATCCTCTTTCTGGGCCAAGGCTTCCTTTCCCCCTGAATAAGGCGGGAGGATGCAATGCCAGCTGATGCCCGGGGAGAAGCCTGCCCCTCTCTCTAAAGATGGCTGCTGCTCCTCAGGGGCTGTTCAGACAGCCGGGTGTGGGGGGTTTGCCGTGGGTGGCTCATCAGAATCCTGGCTTCCTACTAAGTCCTTTCCCAAACAAAATGGAGGTGATGCCCAGTGATGGTGTCTATCCCCCTCCTCCAAGCCATTCCCAGTGCAGACCCTACCCGGAGACAGGTCTGAGGGTCAGAGCCCTCCCTTTCCCTTCTCCTTTGCCCTCTTCCAGGCATTCTTTTCCTTAGTTTCTCTGCTTGTATTTTCCCTGCCTCCTATTGTAGATTACAAGCTGTTGGAAACCATGGAGACTTGATGCCATTTAAAAATCCTTTATTTCCTGAGAATGGGCAGCAAGGAATAGGTAGCTAGTGATTCATTCAGCTTTGAATCGGGAAGACCCCATTTCTAGCTCTTGCTCTCATCCGTTTTGCCTTTGTAACCTTGTGTGAATGCCGTTCCCCTCCAAGGGGAGCGTGCCGTGCCCATGCTTCTTATTTTCAACCCAGTCCAAGAAGCATTTATTACGGGACTCCTATGTGTGATGAATAAAAGAAAGACAGCACAGTCTCTGCCCTCAAGGAGCTTCCAAACTAAAGAGGAAGGCAAAAAACAAAAGAGGCAGGAAAGGTAGGGGAAGGACATCGGGGGTACCCAGTGCAGAAGCACCTTGTTCTGTGAAGTGGAAACCAGCCAGAGGAGCAGATGCTAAGTGGAGTGAGACTTAGAGATCTATAGACATAGACCTTTATATCTTCCCATTTAGAATTTAGTCTCCTTGAGGGTAGGCACTGTTTTGCCTATTTTTTTTTAAAGTTCTGTATTCCCAGAACCTAGTACAGTAGTACGCAGTTATTAAACATCCCTTACTTTCTATCTTAAAATTGACACTAAGTATTGGTTCCAAGGCAGAAGAGAGGTAAGGGCTAGGCAATGGGGGTTAAGTGACTTGTCTAAGGTTACACAGCTAGGCAGTGTGTGAGCCCAGATTTGAAAATTTAGATTCTAAATTAAATTCTAAATCTAGAAATCTAAATTTTAGAATCAACACAGGCATTGGTTCCAAAGCAGAAGAGCAGTAAGAGTTAGGTAATTGGGGTTAAGAGACTTGCCCAGAGTCACAGAGTTAGGAAGTGTCTGAGGTTAGATTTGAACCCAGGACCTCCATTTTGTGAATCTTAAAAGTTGCTCAGCCTATACCTTAGAAGATTTGGTCAAGCTATTCCCCATTTTAAACAATGGAGGTACTTGATCAGGAATGTATTGGGAATTTTAACATTACTCCACCCATACTTAGGCATACTTTAGGGGAAGATAAAGTTGTAAAATTCCTTACTGAACAATGAAAAGTCCCCAACTCATACTTATAGTAAAGCTAGGTCTATTTTTAGATCTAATACAAAAGGGTACTAAGTATCTATAAAGGTTAAATTAATCACCGAAAGGTCAAACAACTTACAAAGGGCAAGCTTAGCAAAGAGGTGTGAAGTTTTAGTCTACTCAGAGAGGGTGATAAAAGAAGATGTGAACTAGGAATGGTCAGTCCTGGGGAAAACATCTACTATGATTGGTAAATGTGAAAATTTAGGGGAGGTGACATAAGAGAAATTTCTCTATAAAAGGAGCTGGCTCACTGAATTGAGGGGGGAGTTCGGACTAGTTGGAGTTCGTAGTTCAGTTTGGGAGTTCTCTGTGGTGGGAAAAATCTTGTGGTGAGTGATTAAAGACTGACTAGTCTCTCTTAAGGCGCAGGCCTAAGCCAACTGGCCTAGGCCCTTCCTACTATTTCCTCTTACTCTGTCTCTCTCCCTTCCCTTAATTCCTTCATTTGTATTAATTAAAATCTCCATAAAACCCAGCTGACTTGGGTATTTTCATATTTGGAAGTTTTTCCCATGGCGACCACTTATTTTTAATATAAAATCAAGACACTAAAATTATCTTTACAGTTTTGGTAATTCACAGTCTTGAAACCCACATTTTCGCGGTCACAATTTCTAGGCTAGGTTCTCTATTTCTACTAAAAATTTTCCACTAAAAAAAACAAGACCCTTGCCTTTCATCTTAGAATCAATGCAAGTATTGGCTACAAGGCAGAAGAGTGGTAAGGGCCAGGCAATGGGGGTTAAGAGACTTGTCTACGGTCACACAAGCTAGGAAGTACCTGAGGCTAAATTTGAACTCAGGATCTTCCATCTCTAGGCCAGGTTCTCTATTTCTATTTATGTGCCCCATTAAAAAACAAAGCAAAACCCCTACCTGTCTTAAAATCAATGCAAGTATTGCCTCTAAGGGAGAAGAGAAGTAAAGGCTAGGCCATTTGGGTTATGTGATTTGCCCAGGGTAACACAACTAGAAAGTGTCTGAGACCAAATTTGAACCCAGGACCTCCCAGCTCCAAGTCTGGCTCTCTATCCACTGAGTTACCTAGCTGCCCCAGAACTAAGCACTTTATAAATGTTTCTTGAACTACTGATAGCTTTTACCTCTCAGTAACTCCAGGCACCTCTCTGGGACTAGAGTAGGTGTCCAACTGGGGTGATAAAAGGCATTCCTCACGGAGAGCGCCTTCCACTGGGGAAATAACAAGCCTAGTAAAAACCCTCAACACTCAGCCTTCTTACGGAGTGCCAGTAGGAGCCTAATAACTGTTCAAAGGATCATGGATCAGAACTAGAAGGAAACGGATCAAAGCCAGGCCAGGTTTCAGGGGACAGGGTTGGGGCCACCTCCGCGCTGTGGCTCCGAGTTTCACTCTGGGATCTCTCTGTGTCAAGGGTGCTTCACCCCCTTCCAGAGCCTGAAGGCTGAGAGTGGAGGATGAAGGACTTGTTTGCCGGCTCCCCATTACTGCTTGGCATTGGGGAACTAGATTGCAGGTTACCTTTTCTGCGTTTCTTCAAAAGCAGTCCTTAAAGGCAGATGGATTTCTGATTGAAACCCAGTCAATCGCTGCTAAGATTTGTCTGACGCAGCATGAGCACACTTCTAGGGAAATTGCTGAGGTGGGGAGGGGGCCGTGCGGAGCGGCGAGATGAACCTCTGTCCCTTTCCTAGTGGCAAACCTCCCTCTCCAGCTTGTCCCCTGATCCCTTAAACACAGAGCAGGGCCGACGTCCCTGATCGGGGTCCTAGAGGGAGCTCCCTGCCTCTTCCTCGCTCTCCCACTGGACAAGGTCAATGGCTTCAGCCCAGTGGAAGGGGTTGGGGGTGGGGTTTGAATACATACTTTGGAGCCTTTCAGCCAGAAGGGCCCTTTGAGAACATTATAGGCAATAATAACAATAGCTGACATTTATATAGAGCTTTAAAGAGTGTGAATTGTTTTACATACGTTATCTCATTTGAGCCTCACAATGACTCCGTGAAGTGGGTGCCATTATCGTCTGTATTTTATGGATCCTTATCTGAGCTGGAGCTCAGACTGGGAAAGCCATTTGCTCATGGCTGCCCAGTTTTTCAGTGTCTGACATGGAATTTGAACCCAGAATCTTCTTTTAAAAACTCTTACCTCCTGTCTTAGAATTAATACTGGGTATTGGTTCTAAGGCAGAAGAGTGGTGAGGGCTAGGCAATGGGGGTCAAGTGACTTGTCCAGGGTCACACAGCTGGGAAGTGTCTGAGGCCAGGTTTGAACTCGGGAAGATGCATTTTCCTGACTCCAAGCTCACTGTTTAATGCACTGCTACCACCTATTTGTCTTT
>NC_077228.1:276149594-276157094 GCF_027887165.1 Monodelphis domestica
TCAGGGCAGCTAGTCAGGAAGACTGGTCTTCCTGAGGTCAAATCTAGCCTCAAACACTTACTAATTATGTGATCCTGGGCAAATTACTTAACTCTGTTTGCCTCAGTTTTCTCATCTGAAAAGTGAACCAGAAAAGGAAATGGTGAACCACTTTGCCAAGAAAACACCAAATGATGTCACAAAGAGTCAGAGTGAGAGGACTCAACAACAAAACATGCGCTAGTCATCGCTCCCTGACACTGTTTAGCAGAGAGGGCTACTCCCTGCCTCTCTTAAGTGTATTTTTAAGTCATTTTTTCAGTCCAGGTTAAAATGTCTCTGCCAGTGTTTAGAGATTCAAGTAATATCATCATCTCCATCTTCTCTGGAGCCCCCCCTAGCTAAAATCCTACAATATCAGAGACAGAAGAGATTTCAGACTCTTCAGTCCAATCCCTTCATTTTATTGGTGAGGCAACTGCTGGGTGGTTGGTAAAAAAGCTTGGTGCCTTGTATCCAGTAGGCACTATATACAGGCTTTTTTGCTGAATAAATGAAGCATGAGTCACTGGTTCAAAAGACGTTTTCCTCTCCACCTTGAAAGAATGTTAAGAGGGACCTCAGTTTCTTTCTCTATAGCATGAAAGAGTTGGTCTTGATGGTTCCCAAGGTTCCTTCCATGGCTGACATTCTTTGATTTCCAGTCTACCTCCCTCCCCAACCCCACTCTCTCGGTCTTTGTCTGTCTGTCTGTCTGTCTCTGTCTCCTTGTCTGTCTATCCTCTCTCTCCCCTTTTGTCTGTCTGTCTCTCTCCCTCTGTCTGTCTGTCTCTCCCCTTGTCTGTCTGTCTGTCTCTCCATGGCTTAATTTGTTAAGCCTCAGAACTGACTTTTAAATTATTGAGGGCAATTTTTTTTAATGGCTTCTCTTATGGTCCCTGAGTGGAGGCCGAGGCGGAGAGCGGCAGGTACACAAATATGCTATTGGAAAGCCCTGTGGATTCTCAGCCCTGCCAGGGGAACGAAATTAACTTTAAAAAGCCTTTGTTGCCTTGTAGACAGCCATGCCAAACCCTCTACTTAGAGACAACCCCCCCTTCCTCTCCCCCTTCCCCAGCCCTTTGTCCTTCAGCCATCCACCTGCCGCTGCTGTGCCCCCTCCCTGCTCATTATGAGGTCTCCAAAGCGGGATTAAGAATTTCCCAGGGTCACCTGCCTGTGGGGCAGGACGGGTATGGGGGACCGTGGGGTGAGGGGCGTTGGTCCCCAAAGATGCCATTTACCATGATCTCCCTGAGGGAAGTGGGTGAATTTGGAGCAGGGGAGGAGGCAGATGGGAATGATTTCCCAGGTCAGCAGAATTTCTGGGAGGGAGAATAGTATTGAAAGTTTCCCAGAGGGACGTGTGATTCATTGGACCCATGATAGAGAGAGGCAGTGGCCATGTCTTCCTTTTCTCCCTTGGAGGGGAGGGAAAAGGGCCCCAAAGCAAAAACCCCTAAAACTCACCCCTCCCCCAAACCCCAAGACATCACACTGTGGGAGGGTTAGGTGCCTGCTTAAATCTGTGGTATTTGCCCTGTTCCTGTGCGCAAGTATATACAGGTGTGGATGGACCTGGGTACAGGGCAGCTAGATGGCTAAGTGGGTAGAATGCTGGGTTCAAAGCCAGCCTCAGACACTAGCTATGTACTCCTGGGCAAGTCACTTCACCCTGTTTGCCTCAGTTTCCTCATCTGTAAAATGAGCTGGAGAAGGAACAAGCTGTGTGCCTTTAGGCAAGTCACTTCACCCTGTTTGCCTCAGTTTCCTCATCTGTAAAATGAGCTGGAGAAGGAACAAGCTGTGTGCCTTTAGGCAAGTCACTTTACCCTGTTTGCCTCAGTTTCCTCATCTGTAAAATGAGCTGGAGAAGGAACAAGCTGTGTGCCTTTAGGCAAGTCACTTCACCTTGTTTGCCTCAGTTTCCTCATCTATAAAATCAGATGGCACAAGAAATGGTAAACCACTCCAGGATCTTTGTCAGGAAACCCCCAAATGGGGTCATGAAGAATTGGACACAACTGAACAACCACCACCTGTGTAGAGATGTTAGACTTGAGTATGGAGTGACAAAATGTAGAAAAAGTGCTGACCTTAGAATCAGGTGAGATGCAGGCTCAAATTCCTCACTGGGAAACGCGGGGCAAGGCATTTTAACCCTCTCTGAGCCTCAGTTTCCTTTCCAGGAAGAACAGGGACAGTAATGGTATCCAGGCAACTTACTGAACCTCCGTGCCTCAGGCAGCACTCTCAGGCCTTAGAACTCCAGCCTATGGTGGGAGTTTTATAGGTCAATGAAATCAAAGTGAAATCAGGCTGTCCTCCCTCCCCAAAGCACGATATATTGGAAAGAAATCTGGATTTTCTGGATGAGGCCTTCAGTTTAAGTCTGACTCTTATATAATCATCTTGGTGACCTTGGACAAGTCACTCGAGTTTCTTGGCCTCAGTTTCCTCAATTGTAAAATGGGGATGTTGTACTAGATGACCTTTGATATTTCTTCCAGTTCTAAGGCAACTGGTAGTGTTTCTGATAAAGCATTGGATCTGGAGTCAGGAAGACATGAACTTGAATTTAACCTCAGATGCTTACTAGTTGTGTGACCCTGAGCAAGTCATATAGCCTCAGTTTCCTCATTTGTAAAATGGGGATCCTAATAGTGCCTATCTTCCAAGGTTGTAAGGATTAAATGAGATAATATTTGTAAAAGTTCTTAGCTCATGAGCAGCTAGGTAGATAGAGGAGAGTAGCAGATAGATGGAGATAGATGGAGGTGGGAGGACCTGAGTTCAAATCTGGCCTCAGACACTTCCCAGCTGTGTGACCCTGGGTAAGTCACTTAACCCCCTTGCCTAGCCCTTACCACTCTTCTGCCTTGGAATCAATTGATTCTAAGACAGAAGGTAAGGGCTTTTAAAAAAAAGCATTCTATGTAAGCCATTATTATTATTTTAGATAAAAAGCACTTCATCAACCTAAAACTGCTGTGCAAATCCCAGTTTTAATATATGTATGTGCATGTGTACGAGTGTCTCCGAAGCCTCAGTTTTCAAAAGGGCTGCAGACTGGAAGTGGGAGAGAGAGAGGGGAACCTTTTGGAAAACAGCAATTCCAAGGATAACCTTAAGCTCTTTTTGGGTTTCATCCTCGTATTGCAAATGTCTCCAAAATGCCCCGGTGCCCTTTTTCTCAGCACAAGGCAACACAGCCAAGTGAATCTTCTGCTGCTAATTGAGAATCCAGCAGCGTCTTGGGGGAACGACCATTCAGAGCAAGATTCCTCATAGTCCAGGACTATAGATATCAAGGTCAAATAATAATGCTAACAGCTTCTATTTACATAATAGCTGACATAAGATTCTGGAAGGTTTGGAGAGCACTTTATGTACAGTCTCTCATTGGATTCTCACAGCGACCCTGGCAGGTAGGTGTCTCAAGTATTGTCTCTAGTTGACGGATGATGGGATTGAGGCAGAAGTGACTTGCCCAAAGGGGCAAAGCTAAGCTAAGTTGTTTTAAGTTGGACCATAGGGCTCTTTCTCCACCCCTTCCCCAAGATACTGGAGATGTGGGATTCCTTGTTGTTGCTATTATTTACGCTGTATCTGACTCTTTATGACCCTATCTGGGGTTTTCTTGACCAAGACTCTGGAATGGTTTGCCATCTCCTTCTCCAGCTCATTTGACAGATGAGGAAACTGAGGCATGTAGAATATCCACACCTGCTCTAGCAGCTCTCCAAGGCACTTCCATTATTTTATTGTTGTTATTGTTGTTGAGTTTTTTTAGTCATGTCTGACTCTTCTTGACTCCATTTGTTGCTTTCTTGACCAAGGTACTGGAGCAGTTTACCATCTTCTTCTCTATTTCATTTGACAGATGAGGAAACTGAGGCATGTAGAATATACACACATGCTCTAGCAGCTCTCCAAGGCACTTCCATTATTTTATTATTGTTGTTGAGTTTTTTTCAGTCATGTCTGACTCTTCATATGACTCCATTTGTTGCTTTCTTGACCAAGGTACTGGAGCAGTTTGCTGTCTCCTTCTTTAGCTCATTTGACAGATGTGGAAACTGAGGCAACAGGGGAAGTGGCTTGCCTGGGGTCAGAGAGCTAGTAAGTGTCTGAGACCAAATTTGAACTAAGGAAGAGTCTTCCTTGACTGCAGGTGAGGCATTCGATCTACTCTACCATCTAGCTGCCTTTTAAATATGGGATACTGATCCTATTAGTTTTATAAGGGAGAAGGCAGCACTTGTTAATGTTTAGTCATTCTTCAGCATGTCTGACTCTTCCTGACCCCTTTTGGGATTTTCTTGGCAAAGATGCTGGAATGGTTTGCCATCTCCTTCTCCAGCTCCTTTGACAGATGAGGGAACTGAGATGTGTAGAATATCCACACATCCTCTCGCATCTCTCCAAGGCACTTCCATTATTTTATTGTTGTTGTTATTGTTGTTCAGTTTTTTTAGTCATGTCTGACTCTTCTTGACTCCATTTGTTGCTTTCTTGGCCAAGGTACTGGAGCAGTTTGCCATCTCCTTCTCCAGCTCATTTGACAGATGAGGAAACTGGGACAATAGGAGAAGTGACTTGCCTGGGGTCAGAGAGCTAGTACGCGTCTTAGACTAGATTTGAATTAAGGAAGAGTCTTCCTGACTCCAGGCAAGACATTCTATCCACTATACCAGTGTTGGCAAAGATGTGGCACGTGTGCAGAACTGGCACTGGGGGAGCTGCTCTGTTCCCTCTCTTCCCAGTGTCCAAGGACAGTTTTTGCATGCCTCACCCCTCTGTCCACCTGCCCAAAGTGAACACGTCCTCCCTCAGCTCTCCCCAGCAATGTGGGGGCTCACAGACAGCTTGAATTTGCCCTCTGGGCACTGGAACTTGGAAAAGGTTCGCCAATGCTGCACTCTACCATCTAACTGTCTTTTAAATATGGGGCATGAATCCTTTTAATTTTATAAGGGGAAGGAAGTACTTGTCGATGTTTAGTCATTTTTCAGTCATGTCCATTTCTTCCTGACCCCTTTTGGGGTTTTCTTGGCAAAGACACTGAAATGGTTTGCCATCTCCTTCTCTAGCTCATTTGACAGATGAGGAAACTGAGGCATGTAGAATATCCACAAATGCTCTAGCGTCTCTCCAAGGCAGTTGTTGTGTTTTTTCAGTCATGTCTGATTCTTCATGACTGTGCTTGTTGCTTTCTTGGCCAAGGTAATGGAACAATTTGCTATCTCCTTCTCCATCTCACTTGACACATGTAGAAACTGAGGCAACAGGGGAAGTGACTTGCCTGGGGTCAGAGAGCTAGTATGTGTCTGAGACCAGATTTCCAAGTGAGGCATTCTATTCACTATACCATTTAGCTGCCTTTTAAATATGGGATACTGATCCTGTAGTTTTATAAGGTAGAAGGCAGCACTTGTTAATGTTTAGTCATTCTTCAGTCGTGTCTGACTCTTCCTGACCCCTTTTGGAATTTTCTTGGTAAAGATACTGGAGTGGTTGGCCATTTATTTCTCTAGCTCATTTGACAGATGAGGAAACTGAGGCAAATAGAGTTAGGTGACTTGCTCAGGGTCACACAACTAGGAAGTGTCTGAGGCCAAATTTGAACTCAGGAAGAAGAGTCTCCTTGATTCCAGGCAAGGAACTCTATCCACTATGCCATCCAACTGCCCTTTAAATGTGGGATACTGATCCTGCCATAACAGAGAAGACGACATTTGAGGAAATGAATGAATGAATGGAGTATTTAAGTGATTACTATGTGCAAAGCATCATGTTAAATTCTGGGGATACAATCATTTCCCATAATAATGGAGGTGACAAGTCCCAGGGTCTTTAGGGATGGCACCAAAGCAGATGGTGATGACTTTTTAAAAGAATGTTATTTCCATTGATAAAATCACATCAGTCGTAATGTTGAACCATTTGACAGTACCAGTGTACACCCTGCACTTGTGCCCTGCTCCCCCATATTAATCTACAGGCTTGATCATGTTATTTCTTTGTTCTAAAAACTTTAGCAGTTCCCTGTCGCCTCTAGGGTAAAATACAAGCTCCCCCAGCTTTACATTCTAAGATTCTCTACAATCTGGCTTCAATTTTACCTTTCCAATCTTCTTTCACATGCTTTATTTCCAGCTCACCTCGATTACTAACAATTCCCTAAACTCAACATTCTGTCTCTGGCCTCTGTGTATACATGCACAGAATGTACGAATGTGCTTACTCCCCGCGCCTGGAATGCCCTCCTCATTTCTGCCTTTCACAATACTTGTCTGCCCTTCAAGGGAAGTCACAGGTGCTAGTTTCACCAAGAAATCTTCCATCAGCTAATGCTTCCCCCTTCAAATGATGGTATATTCTATTTATCTTGGCTTGTATTCTATTCTCTTAGTAGTATATAATTAGGGTACCTAGGTGGCATGGTGGAGAGAGTGCCAGACCTGAAGCCAAGAAAACATCTTCCTGAGACTCAGACACCTACTAGCTGTTTGACCCCAGGAAAGCCACTTAACCCTGTTTGCCTCAGTTTCTCAATCTGTAAAATGAGCTAGAGAAGGAAATGGCAAACCACTCTAGGATCATTGCTAAGAAAACCCCAAATGAGATCACGAAGAGTTGGAAATGACTGAAAAACGACTGAACAAAACAAAAGAAAGTGAGCACTTTGAGAATGAAGAATCCCCAGTGCCTGCCCATACAGAGTAGGCACTTTAAAAATCTCTGTTGAATTGAATAGAAATCGGCTTGTTAAAAAAAAAGAACTATCAGTGTGTGAAAATTTCCTTTCATTCTACAAATTGCAGGACTTACTGTGGGTTGGGTCCTGTGCTAGAGGCTCGGGAAGTGAAAGAAGATGCCTAAATGAATGTTTCTCCAAAGGTTGCCGTTTGAACTTCAGGTGAAGTCCCTGTGCTAGCTCTTCCTCATGAGAATGGGCTCTGCCTTGCTTTTTTAGTTTAAAACCCTAGGGCTTTCCATAGCTTTTTTCAGAGGAGGAGCCCTTACCACTCAGCCAAACATTTTTGACTAGGGGGAATAACCTTTTTTGTTTCCTCCCCACAAGGAAAGTCTATATGTCTCTAAGACTATAGGCTAGAAGCAGGAGATTCTTTGCCCCAAGCACCAAACACTATAACATGATATAGAGTCTCTCCTACCTAAATGGCTAATGCTGACTGGCTTAATCTATTTTTATAAAAACTCAGCATCCTGGTCACCCAGTCTTAGGTAGTGGATAGATCTTGAAGACCTGAATTCAAATTCAGATCCAGATACTTACTTTCTATGTGACCCTGGGCAAGTAATTTTGCCTGTTTCCTCATTTATATAATGAAGATGATAATTGTGTCTTCATTATATAAATGAGGAAACTGAGGCAAGGACTGTTGTGAGGATCAAATGAGATATTTTAAAAGGCTTAGCACAGTTTCTTTCTTTCTTTCTTTCTTTCTTTCTTTC
>NC_077228.1:276162094-276212094 GCF_027887165.1 Monodelphis domestica
CCAAATGGGTTTGAGCTCATATGAGAGGCATCTTTTCCAAACTGACTCATTCAGTTAGGTGGCTGCGCCACGTTCTTTCGAGACCTAATTTTCCAACATCTCTAATCTCTAGCAGTGGACAGCTCCCTAAATTTCTAGCATGGGACACATTAGATGGGCCATTAATAAGTGTATTGTTCTTCAGGAGATGTAATGGGGAAAAGGGCACAGCAGGAGCCATGAAAAGCAAGAGATTGGGATCACAGGAACACCATTTTTGAAGGAGAAACAACCATGTGATTTCTGTGTGAAGAGCACCATGCAAGTTCTTGGGGTGAAACTTTACAGTCTAGGTGGGGGGAGACAGAAACATATATAATTCCAATGCAGAAGAAAACATGACAGCATTCCTCAGAGATCTAAATGTCACCCATGCTTGTGAGCCTCTCTCCAGTAGCCCCATCTTTTCCTGGGATGCCTTTTCTGGTTGTGGTTCAACCCCCCCCCCCTTCCTTGGGTGATACTAGATGCCTTGAGTATCAAGTCCAATTTGAATATTAAGTCTTTATTGTGCTAACAAAAACATAGGCAAACAACAGGATAGAATCAGTAAAGGCATTTAAATATTAGAATAAAAAAAGAAATTTAAAAAGTAGAAATATTTCAGAAATCATTCCCCAAGTGAATAAGCTCTCAGCCATCCCTAACATGATCTGATGGAAGAGTTTCTTCTCTTCCAAACCAGGTTCCTAACTGGGAACCAGGCAACGTCTTGATAGTTTTGAACACATGCTCCATGGGGTTTTCTTGGTAAAGAGACTATAGTGTTTTCCATTTCCTTCTTTGGTAGATTAAGGCAGAGGTTAAGTGACTTACTCAGGAACACACAGCTCTCTCTGTCTCTCTGCCCTACTTCCTCTGTCTGTCTGTCTTGTCTCCTCTTGGCTTCCATGGTTTGCTCCTGTCTTAGCTAAAGAGTCACCTTCTGCAAGAAGTTTTTTCTGGTTTTTAATCAGTGCTTTTCTTTTGCCACCACCCCTAATTTGTCCTACATAGATCTTGTTTGTACATATTTATTTGCATGTTATCTTCCCATTAGATTGTGAGCTCCTTGAGGGCAGGGGTGGATTGCACTTTTTTTTGGGGGGGGGCATTCCTAGCATTGCCTGTTATTGTTGTTCAGTCATTTCAAGCACTGAAACTAGATTTGAACTTGGACATTCCTGACTCTAAGCCCAGGGCTTTATTCACTGAGTCACTCTCCATGCTGCTTATCCTAATTATCTCTTCAAAGCCTCTACATGTCACAGACAGATTCTAGTAGTTTTCAGTTTGGTTACCTGACTTTCTTGTAGTTTAGACAGTTCTTGAATTTCTTTCTTTCTCCAAGACTCAGCACCCCTACATCTTCATCATCTCCTCCTCCTCCTCCTCCTCCTCCTCTTCCTCCTCCCATTTTAATGTTTCTATTTGGCTCTGGTCTTATCATTAGGAATATTTGAAAATTCTCTATTCCCTTAAAATCCATTTTTCTCTATGAAAGATTAGATATGATTTTCCAGGATAAGTTGTTTTTGAATGTAAGCCTCTATCTTGCCTTTTAGCAGGCCATAGTACAAGATTTTCTCTCCTACATAGTTTTGATGTCAAGTTTTGTACAATGCTGACTGGTTCCTTGGTATTTGAGTGCTTTCTTTTTGGTTGTTCATAGTCTTCTTTATTTGACCTAGAAGATCTAGATTTTGGCAATGGCATTCTAGGTCATTTCTTTTTATATATTGCATTGTCTTAGTTTCCCCTCCAATATTTTGATTTCATTATAATGTTTCTTGTCTTGTGAAGTAATCAAGCTTTATTTGGTCTATTCTCATTTTCAGGGAATCTGCTATTTGGGCAACTTTTTCTACTTTCTATTCTAAGTTACTTGCTAATTAATTAATTAATGCTATTTGCATAGCATTTTCTATATTCTATTCTAAATTGTGCATTATGTCTCTAATTATTACTTTTACAACTCATTTAATTTATAATTTCATTAAAAATTTTTTTTGCTTCTTTTTTCTTCCAGCTACTCTTATAGTCAAGGCACATTTTCTTCCCCTGTTGGGATTCTACTTATTATTGTGAAGTTATTCTTTCTTCTGAGTTTACCCCATATGCATCCTTTGACCTACAATATTTCTCCATAGAGTAGCTAGGTGGTACAGTGCCAGGCTTGGAGTTGGAAGATTCATCTTCCTGAGTTCAAATCTGGCCTCAAATACTTACTAGCTGTGTGACACTGAGCAAGTCACTTAATCCTATATGCCTCAGTTTCCTCATCTATAAAATGTGCTGGAGAAGGAAATGGTAGACAACAGGATGTTTGCCAAGAAAAATACAAATGGGGTCACAAAGACTTGGACATGACTGAAAATGACTGAATAACAAAAGTTTCTCCATAATATTCAGTGCTTCCACCCCACATTTCCTCAAATAATCAACTTCAGTTCCTAATTTTGGTTTTTGTACCAGGATCAGGCCCTCACTTTGCCCCATCCCCCCAGTTCTCACACACACACACACACACACACCCCAATGGGGTGGTCAGCTCTTGTTTGACTCTGGTCTTTATTTCCTAGATTCCTTCTGATGGTTTTCTAGGCCATCTTGGGCAAGGGAAACATTGAAGTTCCCAGACTAGCTAGTTCCCATTTTGGCATTACTGCATCCCTGGCTCCTGACTCTAAATGGCAGGGTAGGGATCATTACCTGGTCCAGGATGCCAAAAGCTGTGCACCTACAATTAGACATCCCTGCATCTTAGAAGCATCTGTTCTTAGAGCACCTAGAGGATACACAGTAATGATTCTAAGCCAGAAAGTAAGGGTTAAAAACAATGGACAGTAGACATTCAACAAACATAAGAAGATGGAGGAAATTTGAAGCAAAGGGAATGATTTCCCTCAGGCAGTAACAGCAATAAAAAATTGGGCACAAGAAACTTAGGAAGTGTAGTGAAATTGTTATCCTGTTGCCATACATGCCAAGGTAGGCTCTAGTCGCTCTGCCTTCCCTTTTCTCTCCCCCGCCCCTGCCTTGTTTCTCCTTGCACCTTGAGGGTCTCAGATCCCATGATTTGGATGTGTTCTATGAGACAAAAGCTGATCTCATGGGCTTTCATCATGGCATTCTGTGCTGATATGTTGCCAAGCACTTGGAGGGTACCAAGGCCCCCATCATCCCCTGATCGTCATACACAACCTTTCCCACGCAGGACCGAACTTGCCTCAGCATGCCCCCCTGCACGCTCACTGACATCATCCTCACGTGCTGCAGGCTCCCCCAATCCTCCTCTCCAAGCTCTCTCCCCAGACACTCCAAATATTCTTGGCAACGAAACCCTTCCCATGCCTGTCCCTGGCCCTTTCCCCCTTGCTCCCTCAGTCTCCGCTCTCTAATCTCTGGCCCCACCTGACACCAGCATCGAGCATGCCTCTTGATGCCTTTGAAATCCCCCACACCTGCAGCATCCCTTTGAAGCTCTCAGAGCAGCTGGTTCTCATTTTGGTGTCGCCGTTTTCCTGGATCCTGACTCTTAAGTGGCAGAGCGGGAACAACAGCTGAGCCCAGGATGCCAGGAGCTATGTGCCCACCGATAGACCTCCCTGCTTCGAGGAGGCGGGAGAGGATAGATAGAGCAGACAGCAGAGGGGATTCCTCCTACCCCACTCCTCTCCCATCATGCTCTCTGCCTCAGGGATCAGGATGATGGATGCCCTTCTTTGGGGCAAACAGTAGGCTGGGAAGGATGATGATGGCATCAGTAGGTGATGTCTGAGGATTTAGAATAGGAATACCTTCCTCCTTGTCTCTGGGGTTCTGCTAGCCCTTCCTACCCCAGCCAAGAAAGCCAAGGGCTTTGGGGTTGTGGGCATTGCCCAGTATGGCCCGGGAGCATGTTGGGTTGTAAATGAAAAGCCCTTTTGAGCTGGGCAGGTTCATCCAGCTCAGGACAGATGGCAACCCCAGTTGGGGGGTGGGAAAACTCCATTAGCAGCCTGGGCTCATCTTTCTCACATCAGGACCATTTTGCTTCAGCTTCCTCTCTCCAAAGTGAAGGTAAGTCCTGTGAAGCCTCAATATGGTGGAGGCCTGGGGGCACGAGGAGGGTCCCTGGTGGTCCAGTTGGCCTGGAGGTCAGCCCACTGATCCAGGAGTCCAGTGGTTGGAGCCGTGCTGCTCAAACTTACCTTACCCCATTCACTTCTTACCCCAAATGGAGATGGGGCTCAATCTTCCTCCACATTCTTGGGTACCTGGCACATAACAGGAGACTCATCAGTGCCTGTTTATTGATTGATTGGGAGATTTATTACATTGCCTCTGGGGAAGCAGATTTCCCTTTATTGTCTGTGAATAAGCTCTGATACTGTTGAGAGGTAAATGATAAAAAGTTTGTTGGGTGTCAGCAATGCAATGACCCAGGACAATTCTGAGGGACTTACAAGAAAGAACACTCTCCACATCCAGAGAAAGAACTGTGGGAGCAGAAACACAGAAGAAAAACAATTGCTTGATCACATGGGTCGAGGGGGTCATGATTGGGGATGTAGACTCTAAATGATCACTCTGGTGCAAATACAAATAATATGGAAAAAGGTCTTGATCAATGACACATGTAAAACCCAGTGGAATTGCGCATTGGTTATGGGAGGGGGCTGAGAGGAGGGGAGGGAAAGAACATGAATCTTTTAACCAAGGAAAAATATTCTAAATTAATTAATTAGATATAAATTTCCAAAAATCTAAAAAAAAGTTTGTTGGGGGCAGTTGGGTGGTTCAGTGGATGGAGTACTAAGGATCTGGGTTCAAATCTGGCCTCAGAGACTTCATAGCTGTGTGACTTTGGGCAAGTCACTTGACCTCATTTGCCTAGCCCTTATTCTTCTGTCTTAGAGTTGTTACTGAGATAGAAAGTAAGGGCTTACTTTTTTTTAAGTGTATTATTTTTGGATCTGCTAGGTGGCTCAGTGGATTGAGAGCCATGCCTGGAGATGGTAGCTGGGTCTGGGTTCAAATTTGACCCTAGATACTTCCTAGCTGTGTGACTCAGAGCAAGTCACTTAACCCCCATTGCCCAGCCCTCACCACTCTTCTGCCTTAGAACCAATATCAAGTATTGATTCTAAGACAGAAGGTAAGGGTAAAAAAAAAAGTATATTATTCTTGTTATCAGCGGACCTGAATTCAAGTCTTAGCTCTTTCAGTTATTTGCTTTATGACCTATGGGAAGTTGCTTTACTTCTCTGAGACTCTATTTCCTCATCCTCAGTATCAGGTAAGCATTTTGTTTATTTTTAAATTTTTCTTTATTTTATTCCAGTAACAAATTTCCACATAAGTTTTCCATGGTTTCACGATTCATGTAGTCTCCCTCCCCTCTTCCCTTCCCCCTACCAGAGCTGACAAGCAATTCTACTGGGTTATACAAAGTATTTTTTAAAACCCTCACCTTCCACTTTAGAATCAATACTGTGTATTGGTTCCAAGGCAGAGGAGGGGTAAGGACTAGGCAATGGGGGTCAAGTGACTTGCCCAGGGTCACACAGTGAGGCAAGCCCCAGTTCATGCTTATATTCCTAGATTAGATAGAATATTGGATTACGGTTAGAAAATTTGGGTTCAAATGTCACCTTTTAACCTGTATGACCTTGGTCAAGTCATTTAAGCCCTGAGTGCCTCCCTCAGTTAATTGAGGGAGGCAGGACAAGATGACCTTCAAGGTCTCTTCAATGCTAAATCCTATGGAAATATGAGCTGTTAATGTGAGGCAGGCCAGGTGGCTCAGTGACAAATGCCCGTCTGGGCTGACTGCCACAAGAGTGAATTTATGCATTTACCAGGCTTTAATCCCCTGTACTCATGAGCTCAATAGATAGAGATTTAGATTGGGGAAGGGATCTGAAGGGCGATCCGGGCCCACAACCTCATATTTCAGAGAAGGAAACTGAAGCTGGGAGGTTCAGTGGTTTGTCCAAAGATACACAGGTGGTCAATAACAGAGACAGGATTGAAACTCAGGTCCTCCTGATCCCAGGATCGGTGCTCTTTCTGTTCCAGTTTTGCTTTTAAGTCAGAAGAAAGCATAAAGATAATCTAACTTGTTTTCTTTTTTAATATTTTGATAACTGGTTAAAGAATTGATTCTTTTGTATTTTATTTTATGCATTTATTTATTTTTAATTAAAAAAAAAAAACCTTTACCTTCCTTCTGTCTTAGAATCAATACTGTGTACCGTTTCTAAGGCAGAAGAGAGGTTAAGGGCTAGGCAATGGAGATTAAGTGACTTGCCCAGGGTCACCAATTAGGAAGTGTCTGAGGTCAAATTTGAACCCAGGACCTTCCATCTGTAGGCCTGGCTCTCCATCCCCTGAGCCACCCAACTGCTCCCATATTTTATGCATTTAAAGATGTTATTCCCCCCCCCCCAATCTTTATCTTCTGTTTTAGTATCAATTCTAAGTCTGAAGAGTGGCAAGGGGCTGGGCAACTGGGGGTTAAGTGATTTGTCTAGGGACACCCAGCTAAGAAGTGTCTGAGGTCAGATTTGAACCCAGGACCTTTTGACTCCAAACCTGGTGCTTTATACACTGGGTTACCTAGCTTCCCCTAAAGATGTGATTCTGAGAGGGAATCCCCAAGCTTTGCCAGATTGCCAATGGAGTTTATCCCTCTAAAAACAAGGGGAAAGAGCCTTAGATAAGGTCAACCCTTGTACTTCCCAGAATCCTTGGGGCAAAGAAAATTGGGGAGAGAGGCAGGAAACCTAGCTTGTGTTCCCAGCTCCACCCTTAACTGGGTAGGTGGCTCTGAGCAAGTCACTCCTCCCTGGGCCTCAGTTTTTCCTTCTGTAAAACGAGAGGTTTGGAGTTGCTGTTCCCTAAAGCCACTTCTAACTCTGATCTTCTGTGATTCCACTTCCAGGGTTCTGTAATTCCAGGAAAAAAAGCAAAAGATCACAACAGCTGATATTTATAATGTGCGTTTGGGGTTGCCAAATGCTTTGTCATATTTATTGTTCTCTCTGATCCTCAGGATGGTCTTGAGTGAATGCTTTTATTATTCCCAGTTTGTAGACTTGGAAACTAAGGTTCAGAGAAGTTAAATCAGTGAATTGGTCAGAGACTGGGGCTAGGAAGTATTGGAGGCAGGATTTGGATCTAAGTTTTCCCAAGTCCAGGTCCAGCACTCTATCCACTACCAACCTTTCCCACTTCTAGGGAGAAGAAGCCTCAGTCTTTGTTGGCTTAGGTCTTTTTAAATTAAGAGACTACAAAGATCTCTCTTGCTATCTTGAGGTTTCTTTTTCATTCAGTTACTCCTTTATTCCCTCCCTCCAATTTTTGATCTTAGTAATTTTTCTCCTTCCTAATAAATCATCTGCTTCTAATTTCTCTTAATACTTGCTTGCTGGAGAAATTCTCTTATTCCTGGATTCTTTGCAATTGCTTCACTCCAAGGATGTCAGAGTTTTTTTGGTCAACTTTATGATGGTTAAAATTTTAAAATGAGTTTATATTTATATAATCTCTCTGAACCTTAATTTTCTTCCTATCTAAAATGGGTATAATAATCCCTCCAGACCTCAGATGCCTTCATGAAGATTAAATGAGAGATATCTAGAAAGGGGCTTAGAACATCATCAGACAAGGGGTAGCTAGATAGCTCAGTGGCTAGAGATCTAGGACTGGTGACAAATGATCCTGAATTCAAATCTGGTCTCAGATACTTCCCAGCTGTGTGACCTTGGGCAAGTCACTTAACCTCAATTGCTTAGCCCTTACCATTCTTCTGCCTTGGAAACAATACTTTGTACTATAGATTCAAAGACAGAAGATTAGTGTTTTTTTTTTAAAGAACATTAAACATTTATATCTCACCCTTCTGTGGGACTATAGAAATTTAAAAGACTTTCCTCATAGTGGCCCTATGAGAGAAGTAGGATAAGTATCCCCATTTTATGGATGAAGAAACTGAAGCTCAGAGAGATAAAGGCACTTTTCTCTGATCTTCTAGCTTAGAAATAGTCCTAGAGTATGATTTAGAATCAGATCTCTCTCTCCAACAGAAGGGGCTACTTTATCAATATCCACTATCCTCTTGTTCGGGCCAGCCTCTAGTTATGATCCCCTCCTCCCCCCACTATGTACTCACAGGGACCAGGTATGATCCTGAAGGCTGAGCCCCAAGGGATCCTAGTTGCTTTTTGGCTTGCTGCTCCTACTTAGAATGTACGCTGGGAAAATCTCCAAATACAGATTGAGTATAGCTTGTTACCTGCATTTCCCAAATATAGGTAATGGGGTCTCTTATCTCCTATACAAGTCCTCAAGGTTGGGAATGCATAAGAGTGGAAGGGCAGCCTTTAATAAAAGAATATAAAATTAATAAAAATAAATTAATAAGATTAATAAAACAAAACAACAATAACAACTAGTATTTATACAGTGCTTTAAAGTTTGCAAAGCATTCTACAAATATTATCTCATTTTATCCTCACAACAACCCTGAGCCATAGATCTCAGTGGGGGAGCTGGAACTCTGCATGGGAGGTAGACAAAGACTCATGCCTGTGAGCACTTCAAATTAATCAGAGACTACACTGTTAACTCTCTCCTTCATTCTAACCTTCCCTATCTCTTAACACTTAAAAAAATCCTTACTTGGCATCAGTTCTTTAAAAAAATTTTTTTATTGCTTTTAATTTTTTTTTAGAATATTTTTCCATGGTTACATGATTCCTGTTCTCTCCCTCCTTCCCAGAGCCAAGCAATTCCACTAGGCTATACATGTATTATCTCTCAAATCCTATTTCTGTATTATTCATATATATGTAATAGAATAATCTTTTAAAAACCACAACCCCAAATCATGTATCCATATAACCGAGTGATAAATCCTATGTTTTTCTTCTGCGTTTCTACCCCCACAGTTCTTTCTCTGGATGTGGATAGCGTTCTTCCTCTTAAGTTCCTAGGAATTGTTCTTAAAATTTTTTTTTTAAATTTACAATATCCCTCCCCCCTCCCCCCACTCTTTTCTCCCCCTTCTGGAAGCTGACAAGCAGTTCCCCTGGGTTATACATGTATCATTGTTCAAACCCTATTTCTATGTTATTCATATTTGCAGTAAACCTGGGGTTGTTCTTGATCATTGCATTGCAGAATCTATTACATTTGATTGTGCCACAGTGTATCAGTCTCTGTGTACAATGTTCTCCTGTTTCTGCTCATTTCACTCTGCATCAATTCCTGAGGTCTTTCCAGTTCATACAGAAATCAAGCAGTTTGATCATTCCTTATAGCACAATAGTATTCCATTACCGTCAGTTCAGCCATTCCCCAATTGAGGGACAACTCCTTATTTTCCATTTTTTTTTCTGTTCCAAGACAGTAAGGATTAGGCAATCAGGGTTCAGTGACTTGCCCAGGGTCCCACAGTTAGGAAGTGTCTAAGGCCAAATTTGAACCCAGGACCTCCTGACTCCAGGTCTGGTGTTCTATCCACTGTGCTACCTAGCTCCCTGGCCCTTGACACTTAATGATTTAAGCTATTTATAGCTTAGGGTACTAGATCCTATCGGGCAGTCTAAAGCCTAGACTTCCATCATAAGCATTGACTCTATGCCTTTATAAGGGGACCTCAAAGCTTGAAGAAGTCTTGTTAGTACATGAACATATGAAAGACCAGAAAAGCATTTAGGCAGACGATAAATAGCCTCTGGATTGAGCTTTTGAGTGTTTAGGTTCCTTTCAATAGTAGAAGTAGAGTGTGTTGGGTTCCCAAAGATATGACAGTGTCAGATCTACAGTTAGATCTGTAGGGTGGGTGTCTGTAGCTGAACTAATCTGAAATGAATTTCTGATAATGAATCTCCAATTGAGAATGGAATAAAGAGTCACATAGACTTCCTAGATATAGGAGGGCCAAGGTGAGACAGACAGACAGACAGATGGAGACAGAGAACCAGAAGGAGACAGAGAGACAGCGAGAATGAGAGAGAGAGAATGAGAGAGAGAATGAGAGAGAGAATGAGAGAGAGAATGAGAGAGAATGAGAGAGAGAGAGAGAGAGAGAGAGAATGAGAGAGAGAGAGAGAGAGAGAGAGAGAGAGAGAGAGAGAGAGAGAGAGAGAGAGAGAGAGAGAGAGAGAGATCCTTTTGGAGAAAAAAGACCTTTCTAGTTGAGTTTTTAGAAAACAAACAAAAAAGGAATATTTGCTAGGAAGGTTTGCCTTTACCTCCCCACCCCCTTTAGTCCAGTGGCTAGGTGTGCTTAGAATGATAGCAGAGAAAGCCTTGGGAATTTAAGTTAAAAGAGCATGGGGAAGGGAGGCGGGCACCTAGGTGGTTCAGCCTTCCTGCTTTTCTGCCTTGGTTTCAATAGACAGTATTGTTTCTGAGACAGAAGGTAAGGGTTAAAAAAAAAAAAGTCCGTGGCAGGGCTCACTTATCCTTTTATCAGGTAAAGATAATGCCCCAGCTAAGGACTCTTGAGATTGGAGCCTTCTACTACTATGTTCTCACTGGAGTTTCAGCTGGCAGTGACCAGCACATGCAAGCCCATGACTTGCAGATCAATAATCAATCAATAAACATTTATTAAGCACCTACAATGTGCCAGACACTGTGCTCAATGCTGGGGAAACAAAAAGAAGCAAAAGACAGTCCCTGCCCTCATGGGGCTTACAATCTAACAGGGAGATAATACACAGTGACTATATATTTTCTGGAAACAGCATGTCTTGCCAGGACCATGAACCATATGCTACCTTAGGGGAACAGATCCAGTGGAAGCTATATTATGGCATCACCAGAAGATAGTGATACCCTCAGAGCATCAGTGGTATAAATTGCTCTTTCTCCTTGTGCATCTCAGCTTTATGTATTCCCTAGCTGTGCACCCTAGCCATACCTCTGGGCGTATCTATTCTTCCCACTTATGATGTGGGTGTTTGTGGGAGTATGTATCCCTGGTTCATGGGTGAAATGTTTTATTGTAATATTTTATTAAATGTCTTTTAAAAAAAATAATTGTATGCTCTGGCTTTGTATCAAACTCAAATAGAAATAGGGGTCACTAAATTGTACACAAGGATCCCCATGGGTGGCATACTGACTTAATTTTAAAGTGGAATATTACCTATGTTTTATTGGATTGAATTGTAATTTATTTTGTTACATATTTTCTAATTACATTTTAATCTGTTTGGAGCCTTACAGCTTGGTGCCTCTGCTCTGGCTGATTAGAAAAGGTAAACACATTAGTGGGGGCTCAAAAGCTATGGTTTTTAGTGGATGTAAATCCACAAAATATTTTGGACCTGGTTGGTCTGGGGAGAGCCACCTGTGAAGTGAGGGGGTACCTTAGAAGCTAAATTATGATGAAGCAATCTAATCCTATTTGAGCATTGTGGTCCCTTCCCTATTACCAAATAGGGCTGTGGGGGAACATTTATATATGGTAGGTTGTGAGGCTATGTCAGAGAAGAGTGACAGATTAGGGTCTCATAAATGTTTGTTGAATTAAGTTGAAATGAATCGACCCCTCCAGGAGGGCTGGGAGAGAAGAGAACATTTGCCACTCCATGGAGTTCACAGAATATTAGAGCAAGAAAAGACTTAAGAGATCTTTAGTTTTTTAAAAAGTTTTAAAAGATATCTTATTTTCCCAATTACATGTAATAACAATTTTAACATACATTTTAAAGACTTAAGAGATCATTAATAATAATTAGATTAATAAGTAATAATAATCACTCAGCACGTTTATCCTTCTTATGCCCCCCCCCTTTTTTAAACCCTTACTTTCTGTCTTAGAATCCATAATTTATATTGGTTCCAAGACAGAAAGGTGGTAAAGGCTAGGAAATAGGGGTTAAGTGACTGGCCCAGGGTCACACAGCTAAGAAGTGTCTGAGGCTAGATTTGGACTCAGGACTTCTCAATTCCAAGCCTAGCACTCCATACACTTAGCTGCCCCCTTATAGTCCTTTAAAGTTTACAAAACACTTTCCTCCCAACAGCCTTGGGAGACAGGTGAATGTGAGTGTTATTATCACCATTTTACAGGTGCAAAGACTAAGGCATGGGGATGTCCCAGTATCATGTGAGTGGCAGAACTGGGACTAAAACTCAGGTTTCCTGGACCCAAGGTGTGACAAAAGGGCAAAGAACAGGGAGAAGGGTCCCTTAGAACAGTGGCCCCCAGTTTCCCAGATGCTCAGGGTTGGCCTTGGCTACCCCAAACAAAATAAACCATCCCACCTCCTCCATCAGTATGAATGGAATTCATCACAGAGGTCTCTAAAGTATCATTATCTTGTTGCCGGGATAATAAACACGCCTCTTTATCCTCTCCAACAAGGAAGATTTTGCTCCTTCTTTGTTCTCTCCTTGCCAGCCACCTAATAAGCTCCTTGCTTTATCATCAACCACAGACACATTGAGCGAGTTAAGGGCTGCTCCCTTGGCTGGTGTTTGCAGAGCATCTAAGAGGAGAACTGGGTCCCATTCGCACTCCTCACTAGCTGTTCCCTGTCAGCTTCCTTTGCTTTTTAATAGTCACACATCATGAGCCCAGTCCCCTAATCTCTTTTTCAATCTTTGGTTATAACACTTTATTAATTCCACAGCCATATGGCACACAAACGGCATGCTGCGCCCCAGGAATGTCAGACCTGGTGAGACGGAGCCATAGAGAATCAGAGCTGGGTGTGCATGGGGGTAGGGGACTTGGGTGGGTGGGGGAGCCTGGGGAACCTTAGAGACTCTGGTTCAACCCCACTTTCTTGACAGAGGAGGAAACTGAGACCCGGAGAGGGTAAGTGGCTTCCCTAATGAAGAGAGCACTGGGCTGGGAGTTGGTCACTTGGTACTTGTTTCAGCATTATCAGTATCTGTGTGACCTTGAGAAAATCATTTACCTTTTCTCTCTACGGCTAATTATTTTCTTGTAAAATGAGGACCACTAAATGATCACTGGGGCAGTGATCTGAGGCAGATACACTCTGATTCGAAAAAAAAATTATTTTCTAATTTTTTTGTTAATTTTCCATTTTTTTTTTGAGAATCAGAGTGTATCTGCCCCAGTGTAGTGAAGATACATCTTCCTGACCTCAAATCTGGCCTCAGACTCTTAGAGTGACCCTAGACAAGTCACTGAACCCTGTTTGCCTCAGTGTCTTCATCTCTAAGATGAGTTGAAGAAGGAAATGACAAATCACTCCAATATTTTGGCCAAGGAAACCTCCAAATCAGGACTCAGATAACTTAGAGTGACCCTAGATGGGTCACTAAACCCTGTGTGCCTCAGTTTCTTCATCTCTAAGATGAGTTGAAGAAGGAAATGACAAACCACTCCAATATTTTGGCCAAGGAAACCTCCAAATCAGGACTCAGATAACTTAGAGTGACCCTGGATAGGTCACTAAACCCTGTTTGCTTCAGTTTCTTCATCTCTAAGATGAATTGAAGAAGGAAATGACAAACAACTCCAATATTTTGGCCAAGAAAATCTCCAAATCTGGCCTCAGATACTTACTAGCTATGTGACCCTGGGCTTTTCTTGGCAAAGATACTGGAGTAGTTTGCCATTTCCTTCTCCAGCTCATTTGACAAATGAGGAAACAGAGGCCAACAGGGTTAAGTGACTTGCCCAGGGTCACATAACTAGTAAGTGTCTGAGGCTGGATTTGAACTCATGAAGATGAAAGTCTTCCTGACTTCAGACCCATGCTCTGTACCACCTAGCTGTCAACACCCTTCTTCAAATATTTATTGTATTAGACATTAAAATGTCTTAGTATTATTATGGAAATAGCTTTGACACTGTGGATCCATTGTGCAGGCACCGGGGACCCCCAGGCAATTGAGACTAGACAATAAAATCCTAGCTCTAGTACTTGCTACATGTATGACCCTGGGCAAGTCTCTTAACTTCTTTAGGCTTCACTTTTCTCATCTCCATAAGACAGGAGTAGTACTGAACTTCCTTCTCTAAATCTATGATTTTATGAGATTGAGGTAGCACAATATAGGGAAGAGAGCACTAGCTTTGGAGACAGGAGAACTGGGCTCCAGGCCTGCCTTTGTCATTTACTAGTTGTGCAAAGGTCACTTGACATCTCTATGGCTCAGATGTCTCATTTAGAAAATGAAGGGTTGGACTAGATGGCAATTCCAGGTCTAAATGGATGAACCTTCTGTAGGGAGGATTCTTCCAGATCAAGGCCTCCTACATCAGGGTTCTAGTGCAGGAATTCTCTAATGTTTTGAGCCCTTACAGCCATGTTCCCCTCATTGTTAGCCACCAGTGACTAGTACCCCAGTTCCTTTTACTTTTATTTATTTATTTAAAACTCTTCTCTTCTGTCTCACAATCAAAACTGGGCATTGGTTGCAAGGCAGAAAAGGGGTAAGGGCTGGGCAAATGGGGGTTAAGTGACTTGCCCAGGGTCACACAGCTGGGAAGTGTCTGAGGACAGATTTGAATCCAGAACCTCCCATCTCTGAGCCTGGCTCTCAATCCACTGAGCCACTTAGTTGCTCCCATTTCCAGTTCCTTTTAACCAATTAATATCAATTAGCTTTTGCAAAGGGATTTCTACAAGGATACAACAACAATAAAAGTACAAGCTTTTCTCACCTTCATGGTACACTTTCACCTATTCCACTTTGGATTCTGGAGAAAATGGGCTCAGATTTTACATAATTTCTACATGGCATGGTTCCTACCAGATTCACATTCAAATGTGGCTGCTGGATGAGTTGTCTCAGCTGTTGTTCTTCCTTTGTACTTGAAGAGGACCATGGGGCGATATCTTGACTCAAAGTGATTTAGACATAAGGGAAGCAGAGTTGTACTAAGTCATCAGCCTCATTCTTTCTTCCAGAGTCATCCAAGTCCAGTGGCAAGAACAAAAGTCAGGACAACTGGCCATGGCCCAGTGGAAGACCTTGGTGTCTTTGATGTCCCACCAAGTTCTAAGCTCTTCATAGCATCTAGGTCTACTGTCTTCATGGCTGCTGGAACAAATTGTTCTCATCTGTCCATCCCACTGAGGGAAATCTTCATAAGCTTGGGGTAGACACCCCCTAACTCATGGATGCGTTTGAGGCCATTTGGTTACCCTTAATCTGGTTTTACTCAGCTGTCTGAGCTACTGTTGCCATGAATCCTGAAGTCACACTTTGGGGCCTCTAATTTGGGTTGACTGGAAAACCTGACTTGCTATTGAGTCTTGGACTCCCAGAAATCTTGCTTTGGTCTTTGAAAACTCACAAGATCATAGTTTCCTTCATCTAAACAAGAACAAATGATTGAGGCAAATAAGTGAGGCCTCTATTCATGGTTTCCTCTTGATCTAGGATAGTGAAAAGATCCTGAGATTGTCTCTTATGAGATGAAACCAGCTAGTGAAAAGTCAATGAAGAGGCCAAAGTCAAGAGGAAGAGACCCAACCAAGAGGAAGGGACTCAGGCCAACTTTTTTTTTAAAACCCTTACCTTCCATCTTGAAGTCAATACTGGGTATTGGCTCCAAGGCAGAAGAGTGGTAAGGACTAGGCAATGGGGGCCAAGTGACTTGCCCAGGATCACACAGCTGGGAAGTGTCTGAGGCCAGATTTGAACCTAGGACTTCTCGTCTCTAGGCCTGGCTCTCAATCCACTGAGCTTCTCAGCTGCCCCTTAAGGCCAACTTTTAAAGGTATCTCTTGTTCCCATTCTGGAACTGCAGCCAATCAAAGAGGCTGCTGTTTAACATTCCATGGGTAGATTGGAACTTGTTGGGGAATGCCTACACATGCTCTAACATCTCTCCAAAGCACTTTCATTGATTTGTTGTTGTTCAGTCATTTCAATTGTGTCTGACTCTTCATGAGTCCATTTGGGGTTTTCTCGGCAGAGAGACTAGAGTGGTTGGCCATTTTCTTCTCCAGATCATTTTACAGATGAGGAAACTGAGGCAAGCAGGATTAAGTGACTTGTCGGGGGTACATAGCTAGGAAGTATCTGAGGCCAGATTTGAACCCGGGGAGATAAGGTTTCCTGACTCTAGGCTCAGGACTCTATCCACTTCCTTACCTATCTGTTCCATCATTCATTGTCACGATTTTCCCAGAAGCAGTCTTCACAGTCTTTTCATGTGAGGAATTGAATCAGCCACTTTCTGTGGGTACCCATAGGGACTGAGCTTACCGGCCCATTCCAGACAGATAAAGATTTACCCAAGATCACAGAACTAGTAAGGGATAGACTTGATCAGGAATCCCTCTTTGGGAAGCAGGGAAATGGAATGGTTTAAGTGGGAGCCCCAGGAGGTGGATAGATGGCTAACAGGACTCCTACAAGGTTCCTGATGGAAGCGATCCAGCCCTCTCCCCTTCCTTGACACACAAGTGGGAGTACAGGCCCATTGGATCTGAGGTCGCCATCTTTCTCTCAGGAGTGCACCGAGGATGGAGCTTTATCCCTGTATCCTCCTCCTTCCTTGTATCCCAAGAAAGGCCTCCTCCCATCCCCACCAGAGGGGACTTGAATTCTGAGTGCTGGAGTGGTTCAATTTCTCCTCATTCTTCCATTCACCTCTTCAGGGAAGGAAACAGGTTGGAGGGAGGCTGCTTTCAAGTTGAGGTGACATAATAACACACCACTTTATTACCTCCTTTTTCTGAGCTCGAGGCCCTCCGTGCAAAGAACCATTATTAGCCTAGCCCTCCTCTCTGCCAAGCGGCCTTCTATTGAGCAAGTAATTAAATGCCTTATTCAGCAGGAACATCTACATTCCCAGCCTCTGACATAACCACATTCATTTCCCCAATTTTTACACTTGGGAAGCTTTTATAGCTAGGACGATCTAAATAACACAGTCAATTAGCTCACAATGCTAGCCCATATCGCTGGTCAGAGTGCAGGATATAGTGGTAAGTAAGTGGCAATCAGAGGGGGACCATTCATCCTTAGACTCAAGGTCTGGAAAATAAGATCTCCAGGGAGAGCCTAAAGGAATTGGGCTCCATTACCCTGGAGAGGAGAAGGCTCAGGGAGGAGGGAGCGAGCCCTCGGACGGCTCTCTCCGTGCAGCACAGGCTTACAGAGAGGAGAGGTTTAGTAGCCAAGCACCCCTTCGGGGGACATTCCTATTAGTCCTTCCCTCATTGGCCCTCCCTTAATGATGCTTATCGGTTTTGAATCCTAGAACACAGAATATCAGAGCTGGAAGGGCCCTTTGTGGAATGTTAGAACAGAGAAACTAGAATGTTTCAGCTAGAAGAGCCTGTAAAAGAGGGATTATTTTTATTTCATTTTTCAATTAACAAGATTTGTTTTCCCTCCCTTCAATGAAAAAAAAAGAAAAGAAAAAAATACCCTTGTAACAAATCTGCATAGTCAGGCAAAACAAATTCCCATATCGGCCGTGTCCAAAAAATGTCTGTCTTATTTCTGCATCTCGAATATAGATTCATCTGTCTGTTAGGATATGGGTAATATAGATCATCATAAGTCCTCTGGAATCATGGCTGGTCATTGTATTGATCAGAGGTCTTAAATCTTTCAAAGAAGAACATAGATTGTTAGAACAAAGAGCTGGAAGGGGCCTTAGAGAGTACCTATTCCAATTCCTTCTTTTATAGAGCTCTGGCTTCCAGATTGGGGGCTGCTGGATGACTGTAGCCTGACCCCAAAGGGTCATTAACCGAGAGAAAGAGGGAAAGATGGGGTTCTCTTGCCTTACCAGAGATGCACTGGTAAATGTTTAACAACCAGCTCTCTGAAAATAAGGTGCACACAATACACTTTTAAGTTTAATCACCATCATTATCAACATTTCCCCCCTCAATTTTCTTAAATTTTTATCACTTTCTTAAGTGACAATAAATTGAGCCCTGCTTTGTAGCATTTGTCAGTTTCCAAGTGGTAGAAATGTTCATGCTGAAAATTTAACAATTGGCTCTTGAGGACCTGAAAGATGAGTTGACTCCAATATTCAACTTCATCCCATATTCTTTTTTTTTTTAAACCCTTACCTTCCGTCTTGGAGTCAATACTGGGTATTGGTTCCAATGCAGAAGAGTGGTAAGGGCTAGGCAATGGGGGTCAAGTGACTTGCCCAGGGTCACACAGCTGGGAAGTGTCTGAGACCAGATTTGAACCTAGGACCTCCCATTCATCACATATTCTATGTGACAGCCTTAGAACCAACACAACCACTTTTATCCTTATCCTTAACCCTCCATCTCTCTCTTTACTCGGCTTCAGAATCCTACATGAGTCTCTGAAATGGATAGAATCTAAGTCTCACAGTAGCAGCTACACTTATGTCGATGGGAAAATTCTGCCCCGTGCCCCATTCCCTCCTAGCATACTCAACTTCTGCTCCCAACCCTCCACCTTATAGCTGCAATAAAAGAGCCTCAAAGAGCATGTTGAGTACAAGGGACAGTGACCAGTGAGTCTCCCCTCTTTTTGTTTAGGGCAGAGTGAGTCCCATCTAGGGGCATCTCGGATCAAATTCTTCTCATTCTTCCATTCCCTTCTTAAAGAAGTGCATCAGGGGGCAGCTCAGTGATTTGGGAGCCAGGCCTAGAGACAGGAGGTCCTGGGTTCAAATCAGATACTGGGCAAATCACTTACTCTCCCCCCCATTGCCTAGCCCTTACTGCTCTTCTGCCCCAGAGCTCATACATAGTAATGATTCTGAGACAGAAGATAAGGGTTAAAAAAAATGAAGCAGCACTGGGGTCTGCTTTCAAGTTGAGGTGACATTGTGCTGTGCCTGGAGTCAGGAAGTCTCATCTTCCTGGGTTCAAATTCAGCTTCAGACATTTACTAGCTGGGTGACCCTGGGCCAGTCACTTAACCCTATTTGCCTCAGTTTCCTCATCTGTAAAATGAGCCAGAGGAAGAAATGGCAAACTACTACAAGATCTTTGCCAAGAAAACCCTGAATGGAGTCATGAAGAATGAACAACAGAGTCCCCCTGGATGAATAAGCATGGATGGATTGTTTAGGGGTGTTAGATCCCATCATGCTATCTTTCCCTCATCTCTTCCAAATTTTCCTACTAATACTTTGGGTACCACCATCTTTCCAGGCACATTCAGAACTTCAGTGTTCTCAATTACTCACTCTCCTACTCTGTTTATCTAATCAGTTGCCAAATCTTGGCATTTCCAGCTCTACATCTCATCCATCTGTCTCTCCTATCTAGCTACACAGCTACCCCCACCTACTTCAGGCCTTCATCACCTCTCACCTGAGCTGTTGTATAACAGCTGAGTAACTGTTCTCTCTTTGCCTCAACTCTCTCCCCACGCCGATCTCTCCTTCACTCAGCAGAGAAAGTGGTCTTTCCAAAGCTCAGATCTGACTATGCCATTCCCCTACTCAACAAATCCAGTGGCTCTAGAATAAAATATTATTTAATTTTTAAAAAGTCTATTTTTACAAGTTAATAAAACAAAAAGGTATAGGTTAAATAATAAGAACTTAACATAATAGATTGATATAAATATAAAAAGGTTACTATAATAAAAGGTAGCATTTATATAGAGCTTTAAGGTTTGCAAAGTGTTTTACAAATATTATCTCATTTGGTCTTCATAACAACCCTGGGAGGTAGGTGCTATGATTATCATTCATGATTTAACAGATGAGGAGACTGAGGCAGAGAGAGGCTTAAGTGACTTGTCCAAGATTACTTAACTAGCCTGATGGAGACTTGAATTTAGGTCTTTCTATATCTACATCCAGCTGGATTATTCTATTTACTCTGCCACATAGCTTTCTGTTTTATAATTGTGGTGTACTATAGAGTATAATATAGTATATAGTATACTATAATATAGAGTATAGTATATAATATAGTATAGTATATAGCATTATATAGTATAGGATATGGTATAGTACATAGTATAATATAGTACATAGTATAGTATATAGCATAATATAGTCTATATTATAGTTTATAATATAATACAGTCTATAGTATAGTTTATGGTATAATCGAATATATAATATAGTATATAGTATAATACAATATATAATATGATATATAGTATAATACAGTCTATAGGAGTGGTAGTCTCTCGGTGACCGAGAATGACGATTGTCTTTGTGCATTATCATCTATTGATGTACCCTCATGTGGCTTTGGAGTCCAAAGACTGAGGCGCACAGTGTGTGGCACATGGGGCATGGGACGCCAGTTGTTACGGGAGGTGCGGTTGTGGCCTGGTGTCGGCGTTCACGTGCAGCGGCAAGACGTCGATGTCGCTCATCTTCAAAGGTGGTGGCGGCATGGTTAATGTGGGTTCGCCAGCTGCTTCTGTCAGAGGCAGCGAGTTCTAGTTGCTTTGGTGTCATGCCAGCCCACTTCAAGTTGGACTTTAGCTGATCCTTGAATCTTTTCTTTGGTTGACCTTGTTTCCTGAGTCCAGCTGACAGTTCACCATAGAATACCTGTCTTGGTATTCGCTGTGGGTCCATGCTGATGACGTGTCCAGACCATCGTAGCTGGGTTTTGAGGACCATGACTTCTATGCTGGTGGAGTTGGCTCTGTCGAGGACTTCCTGGTTGGTGATTCGGTCCAGCCATCGGACCCTCATGATTGACTGGAGAGAACATTGGTGGAATTGCTCCAGCTGTTTCATGTGCTTCCTGTACAGTGTCCATGTCTCACAACTGTACAGGAGCAAGCTGAGGACCACTGCGTTGTACACTTTGAGCTTCGTCACAGTGCTTACACCTCTGTGTTGGAGGACTTTGCAGCGCAGCCGACTGAGTGCCTGGCTGGCCTTTTGGATCCTGGCATTAATCTCGTGGTCTAGAGACCCGTCGTTGGCGATGGTGCTGCCCAGGTACTTGAAAGTGTTGACGTTAGAAAGCTGCGTGCCATCGATTGTAATGCACGGCTGGTTTGTTGGCCTCCCTAGTGCAGGTTGGAACAGCACCTCTGTTTTTCTGAGGCTGATAGTCAGGCTGTTGCGGTGGAGAACCTGTCCACAATGGTTTGGAGATGATTTTCTTGGTGGGCCATGAGAGCACAGTCATCTGCAAAGAGAGCTTCCAGGATGAGTCTCTCTGTTGTCTTTGTTTTTGCAGTGGCGAAGGTCGAATAGTGAGCCATCCAGTTGGTATTTGATGTAGACGCCCAGGTCTAGATCCATCACAGCATGTTGTAATACTTGGGTGAAGAATAGGTTGAATAGCACTGGAGCGAGGACACAGCCTTGTTTCAGGCCATTGGAGATGTTGAAGTGATCAAAAGTCTCTCCACCAGATAGGACTTCCCCTGTCATGTCGACATGAAAGAGCTGGATCAGTTTGACGAATTTTGCTGGGCAGCCGAGCTTGCTAAGGATCACCCACAATGTGTACCTGTTCACTGTGTCGAACGCTTTCATCAGGTCTATGAAGACAATGTAGAGACTCAGGTTCTGCT
This sequence comes from Monodelphis domestica, assembly GCF_027887165.1. NCBI lineage: Eukaryota > Metazoa > Chordata > Mammalia > Didelphimorphia > Didelphidae > Monodelphis > Monodelphis domestica. The sequence continues at coordinate 276,183,563 of NC_077228.1, forward strand.
CAAGGCATTTTCCCTGCCTTCCAGTCTATAGTATATAGTACAATACAGTCTATAGTATAGTATATACTACAATACAACATATAATATAATATATAGTATAATGCAGTCTATAGTGTATAGTACAATATAGTATATAATAGAATATATAATATAATACAGTCTATAGTATAGTTTATAGTATAATATAATATACTGTATAATGCAGTACAGAGTATAGTAACCAGTGTAGCACAGTAAGATCCAGTAGGCTGTGGTGTGGTGTGACCTGCCTGGCTTGGTTAGGTATAGTACGCTCAGCAAACAGACCCATTCGGGGGATGCCAGCTCAAAACTGCTTTTGTCACTGGGGAGGCTGATCCAAGAAATCTGGAGAACATGATCTGGAGGAGAGGAGTATTTTGCCCAAGGTTGTGAGGGAAGCGGCTGGCCTCTGTCTTTCTGTGGCTTCTCCCCATCCTGCCACCCATCTCCTTCACGGGAAGGAGATGTCCTAAACTGCCTCTCCTGGCCCTTGTAGCTTCAGCATTTTCAGCCGCAGGCCCCTGGGGTCAGGCTCATTAAAGCTCCCCTCTCCCCACTCTTCCCTCCTCCCTCCTTCTGAGATCCAGCTGCAGCAATTACACTGTGACCTCAGAAGGAGAGACAAGGAAACAAATATCCCCTCAATTGATTTGGGGAGCAGAGAGGAGGCTGGAGGGAGGAGGCTGGAGACTTGTGTTCCCAGGAGGGCAGGGCCAGATGTTTTACTCCAGGCAAGGCAGCTCTTCAGTCTGCTCTATCTCAGCCCCCCACCCCCACTCCCCAAAGAAAGGGGGAGGGGAAGACAGGCTTTAGTTTGATCCTTTCCTCGGAGATTTCATTAACCTCAGACCAAAGTGTTCCTAGTTGGATGCAGCCCTGCCCGAGCCCGACACCCCCGTCTTCCCCTGGATGCCTTCTCCCTCTTTGGCCCTGCCTGGGCTCCCAGCCATGGAGGATGGGAGGAAATTCAAGGTCCCTGCCCACAAAATGGCTTCGGTCCTGGCCCGAGTGGCATTTCCAGGTGATTCTTTCATATGAGGGAGTGGGACAGTCTTTAGGGCAGTTCGAAGATGCTCAGAGAGCCAGACACACCAGCCCTTGGTCGATCGTCTTCCTTCCTTGAAATCTGTTTCTCATCCTGTGTTGGAGACCCCAAGTAACACCTTTCAGCAGCTGTTCCCCCATTGCCCCTTCGCTTTCCTTTTCCTCCCCACCTCTTAGAGCTCACACCGACCGCCTTCCCCTCCTGTCCAAAGTGCCAGCCTTGATTCCTCCTTGTCACCCCGTCTGGGCAGCCAGCAGAACTGCTTCCTTAAGTCTGCTGTCCTTGCTAATTAATGGATGTCCCTGGCTATGCCCCCTGCAAAAGGACGGTGGGGACAGGCCTGGGGGTGTGTATCTGTGTTTAGGGCAATTGAAAGAGTGGCAGAAGGTTTGAATTACAAACAAGTTCTTCTGAAAACTGAAATGAAACAAAAAAGAAAATAAATCCGTAGAATAGAAAAAAGAAGAATGCCTCGTAGTGTGCTGGGGATAGTGCTAGGTAGAGAGAATGATGCTTTTAGAAGGATGTGAATTCAATTCCTAACTCTTGCATTTATCTGTGATCTGGCAAGTCATTTCCCCTCTTTGAGACTCAGTTTCTTTATCTGTAAAATGAAGGACTTGAACTAGGTAACTTCTTAGGCTCTCTCCCTTAATAATAGTCTTGTCTTGTCTGAATCTGAGTCTTCACTTCTAGGGCATCTCCAGTCCTTGGTCTCCACCCAGACCTTTATCCTCACCTCTTTCTAACTGGAAACTTGGTCTCTGATAGGTGGGTTTTTACCTTATTTTGCCTGGATTAAAGCCTTCACCTTCTTTTTCCCTTCTAGCTCTCTGTTATGAGTTTCCCCCTTTAGAATATAAGCTTTCTGAGGGCTTGTTTGGACAGGTATCCCTTCCACATTTTGGAGGGGCATGGCAAATACAATCTGGAAAATCTGCACAGAACTTTTTAGCCCTTCCTTTGTGTCAGATAAGTTTGAATTTTTTTCTTTTTCTTTTCTGGGGTGTTTATAGTACGGTGCAGTGAAATTTGTGCCAAATATTTGGTCATAATCTATATGTAGGTTAATGTGAAGATATCTTTATATTTCTGGACTTTGTGTGTCATCTGCTGGCTTTCCCATTCTTTTAACAGACTTTAGCTTTTTATTTATTTTAACTTGAAAAAATTGTGTATATTTATGATATCAAAAGAGAAAACCTGTTGATGTTATACAATATTATATGCATATATTTTATGCATTTCTGAGTTTCTAAACCTTTTCTGTGTTATCTGCAGCTTCTGCAAAACTCCCCCCCCCCCAATTCCCTCTTAATTTATTCTGTTGGCACATGGAAATTGTGATGGGGAAAGTCGTGAAGTAGAAGGGACACGTGCATTCGTATCCCCAAAGTATCCTCTTGGTAAGTGAAATGTCTGCCACATAGTAAGTGTTCCATAAATGCTTTATTTACCTGTCTATTTATCTAGCGAGAGAGTGCCAGGTCTGGAATCAGAAAGACTCATTTTCCTGTATTCAAATTTGGCTTCAGATATTTATTAGATGTGTGATCCTGGTTAAGTCACTTAACCCGGTTTGCCTGTTTCCTCCTCTGCCAAATGAACCAGCGAAGGAAGTGACAAACTACTCTGGGATCTTTTCCAAGAAAAGCCAAAATGGGGTCATGAAGAGTCAGAAATGACTGAAAAGTGACGGAAGGACATCTACCTACCTACCTTATCTTTTGACGTCTGTCTCTGTCTCTCTGTTTCTGTCTCTGTTTCTGTCTGTTTGTCTGTTTCTCTCTTTCTCTCTGTGTCTCTGTCTCTGCCTCTCTCCTCTGTCTCTCTGCCTGTCTCTGTCTCTCTCAGAAGGGGTTGTGTGTTCTGTTTTGCTAATGTATATTATTATGTGTATCCACATGGGTCTGCCTATAAATGGTTCACAGGGTGGTATAAATGTCCTCTCCCCATCCCTCCCAGGTCCTTCTCCAAGAAAGCCTGGTTCCTGCTAGAAGGGAAGCAGGAAATAGGGTCCAGAGGCTGGTCACTTTGGTAACCTCAGAGAAAGGCAGAACTAGACTAGAATTGTATCTGTCTTTTCCTTAAATATTGGTAGTCTAGGGGAAATCATTTTTAATTTTAAACTGAGCTCCTGATCACTATCCCATAGTGGGATTCCCCCAAGCTATGTGTTTGAGACTTAACTCCCTTCCCATCAAATGCCTGTTCCACAATGAACACAGCAAATCACAAATAAACCCACTTATCTGAGCAGAAAGCAAATAGAAATGATAGAAAGTATACAAATGAGAATATATACTAGACAATACACAAACTGAATGAATTTTCCCTTTGAGAGTGAGAAATAACTTAGCTCAATCCAGAGAGAGTCCCAGATCTCACCCAAGGGGAAATTCCCCAAAGTCTCTGGTGTAGTAAACTGGGGAAAATGAGATGATTGAGCCACTAGCTTTTCTCCTTGTTGGCTTCCTTTCGGAGTCTTTCTTCTCCTTCAGGGACTTGGAGAGAATTTGGAACCATATATCTTATCTCTCAGAGTTGGAAGCCAGAAGACCTGGATCTTTCTTCTTTCAAGTTTTCCCCAGCTTCACATATCAAGAAGGCACAGAATATTGACTAATCAATCTCCGCCAATAAGAAGAGTCTTCTGTAAATAGATTTTGAGGTGTGGGTTGCATGTGTAAGACCCAAGTGTGGGGAAGAGAAAGAAGAGTAAGGCATTGTTTGAACCACCTCGACAAGGGAGTTGCAAACCCATCAGTAGTATGTGCTAAGTACTGGACTGGAAGCCAGAAGACCTGGGTTCCTCTGTCACTGATGTGGTATTTGTCCCAGGGTCTCTGAGTCTCAGTATACCAATCTGTAAAATGAGGGGGTTGAATTAGATGGCATTTGAGGTTCCTACTGTCTCTAACACCGAAGGATTTAAAAAATCTGAACAGATTAACCCAAGAATAAATTAACATATCTTAAGTACCTATTATGTGCCAGGCACTGTGCTATGTGCTGGGAATATAAAGAAGGAAGTAAAACATATTTCTGGTTACCTTATCTTACTTAGTAGGCGTAGGGAGGTGATGTCAAGATCTGTTCTCTAGACTTCCTCTCTACTTAGGACTCCATGAAGTCAGGAGTGAGAAGAAGAAATCTTACATAATCTTTTTTTGATAGGTTTTATGTCCCCTTCTCATTCCCCCGTTTCCCCCCTCCCCCCAAGTTAGTGGAGGCATAACTAGGACAGGCAATCTGGGTTCTGTCCTAGGGTGTCAAATTTAGAATGCAACAAATTTAGAGGGTTCTGATACTCTTGCAGTCTTTCAGCTCTATAGAAAGAACATAACTTAGCATCTATTTAGCACGACCAATTAGTTAAAATAGGAGTCTACCAGATGGAGAGCTTTTCCCCTTCCCTTTTCTGTTCTCCCCTATTCCCTCAATAGAGGGCACTTTAATGCTGGTTGTCCCAGTCATTATTTGTATCACCTGCCTCCACAGCAAAAATTCTTAGTTATACCTCTGCCCATTAGACTGTAAATGATCTCAAGGAAAGAGAAAAAGTCCTTCTGCTTTCTCTTTCTTTCCCTTCCTCCCCAACCCCAGACCAGAGCCCATATCCAGCTCTTATTGACTTATTGATTAACTTTGTGAGTGCTGTTATGAAATTACTCTGCTGTATGGTAGAGACTGCCTGGAGGCACCCTGATGACCTTCTATGACTCTCAGGTCCCTGGGGAGCTTCTCTCTCCCTGTTTAGGCCCCTCGTTTCAGGTTTCCCTTTCTTTGTCCTCTCTCTGCATGAATCTTAATATTCAGGATTAATCTCCAAATATTTCTCTCTCTCTCTGACTCTTTCCCAAGCCTTTGCCCCTCTCCCCATCCAGCCCCCCAACTCTGTCTCTATCTTCTCCCTCTGTCTCTCCATCTTTTTCCCCCTGCCTCCCTCTCTGCTGCTCTACATCTCAGCCCCTCCAGCCCAGTCGCCTCTTTTTCTATTCATGTCCTCCAGCTTCCAGGGCCTCTGCTTCCTTCTTTCCTATGCTCTGACCCTGCGTGTCTCAGAACAGGGCACCTGATTCTAGCTCATGGTTGAGCCGCACACCTACTACATTAGCTCTGCCCACTCTTAGCCAGCCCTGCTGACCTTGGATTGGCAGGAAGCTCTCTTTGGGAGCTCCTCACTGCCCAGTCGCCAGTGCCCACAGCAAGTGACAGTCTGGTAAGTCACACAGCACAGGGCCTGGGACCTGGCCCGGCTCACCCAGTCTGCGTTGGGCTCTTCAACCTGCCTTGAGGTCCGGGGCACAACCATTGTTTCTCTGTGAGGCCAGAACTGAAAGAAGTCAAATATCTCAAATAGTCTTTGTATTCCCCAACTGGTGTCAGAGAGGGAGGAGGAGAATTGGAATATGTCTGGTTTCCTCTCTCCTTTATTTCAGGTTTTTTTGCTATCTCCATGGAGAGTAGTGAGGATCTTTCAGATTCCTTTGTCCCTGTCCCTCTCTTCTTCATGGAGTCCGCTTGCCCTCCATCCTTGGACATCTACAAGAGCCTTCTACTTGTGTTGTTCAGTCATGTCAGTTGTGTGTGCGTGACTCTTTGTGACCCCATTTGGGGTTTTCTTGGCAGAGGTACTAAAGTGGTTTTCCATTTCCTTCTGTAGTTAATTTTACAGATGAGGAAACTGAGGCAAACGGGGTGAAGGGACTTGTCCAAGTCACACAGCTATTAAATGTCTGAGGCTGGATTTGAACTCAAGAAGAAAAGTCTCCCTGACTCCAGACCTGGCATTCTATCTACTGCACCACCTGATTGTCTCATCATGTTGTTTTAGCAGGTAGCTTTTGTGTCCTGATCCCTGGCCTTAATAGACTGTGAGCTACTTGAGGGCAGGAACTAATCCTGGTTTATCTTTGTGTCCCTACAATGTCTAGGACAGGGCCCCACATGGATGTAGAGGAGCCCTCTCCAGGGCTACTGAAATCAATTCAACTTTCCTTCCCATTTAGACAGAGATGACCTCCATCTGTGTCTTTGTCTCTGACCCTCTGTTCAGCTGTGCACCTCTCCAGGGAGAAACTGCTTGTTTACTTTGTTTTGCCCTTCGACATCTTCCTCTTTTCTCTCTGCGCTTTTCTCTTTGTCAAACTCCTCTTTTCTTAATGGCTTCAATTTTCATCTCTATGCATTTGTTTCCCGAGCACACACTCACACACATATGTGGCTGAGTTGAATAGAGATAACATACCCGTGTGTGCCTGGAAGATAGAGATATATGTACAAACACATAGACACACATGTGTGTGCCTGGGAGATATACATGTATAAAAGCATACACAGTGACTGGGAGATACATATATTACTGAGACATCTATATGTGTACATACATATGTGTATGACTGGGATCTATCTGTCTGTCTGTCTATCTATCTATCTATCTATCTATCTATCTATCTATCTATCTATCCATCCATTCTTCTATCTATCCTCTATCATCTATTTATCTATCTATCCATCCATCCTTCTCTCTGTCCTCTCTCTCCATCCATTCATCCATCTTTCTATCAATTCGTTCTTCTATCTTACTATCCTCTATAAATCTATCTATCCATTGATTCATCCTTCTATCTATCCTGTGTGCAAACACACACAGATCTAGTCCCCTCTCAAACTCCTTGCGAGATAATCTTCCTTTGGCTATCTTGCCAACATCTCAGACTTCATTTATCCTTCTCTCTCTCCTCTCTCTCCATCCATCTGTCCATCCATCCATCTATCATCTATCTATAACATATAAAATGTTATATATAGAATCATATATAAAATATATTAAAAATATATTCACACACATATGTGTGGCTAGGTTGGAGATACACTATACACATGCACATACACAAATATGTGTGTGACTGGGAGCTATATATACATACACACATGTGACTGAGAGATAGATATATGTATACACATACATATGTATATGACTGGGATACAGATAATTATATAAAAATTATAAATTACATATTTAAAATATATAATTATATGTAAGATGTATTCATACATATATGTGTGGTTAGGATAGAAACACACATGCACATGCACACACATATATACAGAAATATGGAGGTTTTAGGGAAGGGAAGGTTAACATATGGGATCATACTAGCCAATTATATAAACTGGTTTATTATCTAAAGGGATAAGGGAATGAAAGGGAATAGGAGATTACTTACTACTATTAACCCATCCAGATATTAATTCTTAGACTTTCTAAATAAACTCTAAGCTAATTAAATAAACTAATAAAGATACAAGAGGTTAGTAATGTCCACAGGGCCAGATTCTTACAACTCCAGAGTCCTTGGTTCCTTGCAGATTCCTTGCAGAATCAAGATGTAGGGTCCTCATAAGGTCCAGGAAGGGAGGAGGTTCACACCCATTCACATGGTCCACCAGTGTGTAGGGGAACACTCACTCAACCTTTGAAGAGATAATCCAAGTCCTTGGCAGCTCCACAGTTGGTTACTTCAGGGAGACACTTTGACAAACAGCCTCTCTGTCTGCCACCCAGCTTGAGAGAGACAGCTGCCAATTGCCCAACTGTTTTAGAATGCTGACCTAGCCAGCTCTGTAGAATCTTGGTTTGAAAGCTATTGGTCAGCCTTGCAAATTCCCTTGCTACAGTCCCCCTTTGCACAAAGCTGAAATTGTGTTGAAAATACTATTTTGGCATTTGTGCACTAACTTACTTACATATTCCTTAAACTAAAATATCTACTCAAAATAATAAACAACCTACACTAAACCATCTTATCCTATCTAATACTATCCTATTCTAGAGATTTAATCAAGGAAAGGAAAAAGGGGAATTATACAATGAACAATTAAAAAGTTCAAAATATAGATCAAACATATGCAAAAGTACAAGCAAATAACATCAACAGCAAAAGATAGACAGAAATACATAGAAAATATTAAAATCATAAAATATTACTCTTATCAACTAATACAGAAAATTCTACTACTATTGCAATGCATAAACATCAAACTTAGAGAAAAATTTTTGAAAAAATACAATAAACACAACATTGCATAAGGTTTACAAAAAAATTAAACCAAACTATCAAACTCACTTATGCAAAATACATTTAACAATAGATAAAATGAAATACAAGTGATCTATTTACATACACTTCATATTTATACATATGTTACACATATACATACACTATAATAAATTAATTTTACTATCCTAACTATTATACACACTATTTACATATCTTTATATATGTATTTACATTTTTCTGTGATATGTGATGTTATATGTCATATGTACTATGTAACGTATCTTGTTATGTATGTTGCAATGTATTTTATGGCATAGTTCAGTATCTTACCTTATCTTATCAATCTTAAATTCTAGTCCTACCTAAAGTCCCTTTCCCCTAAAATTTCCTATCTACCTATATTCCTATACTAAACTAAGTAGCGAACTATTTTTGTTAGTAATAACTAGTTTAAAACTAATTATAATATTGTTAGTAGCTAGCTATACATTGTTTCACTCATTCAAATAGTGATTCAATGTATCCTAACCATGTTTATGTTTTTGAGTAGATGTTTTTGTTATGTTTTTATTCATGCTATGTTAGGTTGTTCTATTAGTGTTATGTCAGTGTTACTGTTATATTAGTGTTGTGGTACTGTTGCCAATATACTTACCAATCAATATACTTGCCAAAACTTTAGATTATTCCTTCTCTTCTCAACTTGTTTGCAGAATTCTTCCTCTCCAAATCCATGGTAGTAAAATGTATTTATGAATGCTTGTGAATATATCTTATGTTATGTTACATTACATTACCCAAATTCTTTAAAACCATTAGTCCATTACTCACTTGATCCTCTTCATTGAAAATTCCCTTCAAAATATTTATCTGCTTAATATTTATAAGGCTTTCAGTCTTTTTACAATGTTCATCAATTTTTCTGAATCTTCCTCTTCATCTGATCATTAAAAGTCAATATCCCCAATTATATACCCATAGAACCACGTAATCAATCATATGTTTAAGAAAGAACCCCTTAGAAAGAATTTGCCAAATGGAAAAAGAGGTACAAAAGCTCACCGAAGAAAATATTTAAAAATTGAAAATGGGCAAATAGAAGCTAATCATTTCATGAAACATCAAAAAACAATAGAATAAAGTCCAAAGCATGAAAAACAGATATTCCTAAATGTAAAAATGACTGACATGGAGAAGAGATTAAGGAGAGATAAGAATTATTGAGCTACCTTGAAAGTTATTATAAAAGGAAGAATATAGACATCATATTTCAAGAAATTGTAAATGAAAACTTCCATGATACTTTAGATTTAGAGTATAAAACAGAAATTGATAGAATCCACCAATTACCATAGGAAAGTTATCCAAAAATGAAATTCCAGAGCTGCCAGGTCAAGGAAAAAATATTGCAAGCAGCCAGAAGGAAGCAATTTATATACCATGGAGTCACAGTTGAGATCACACAAGATTTAGCAGCTTCCACATCAAGAGAGCTGAGGGCTTGGGATATTATATTCCAGAAGGCAAAGAAATTAGGATTACACCCAAGAATAATCTACCCATAATCTTTTGGGGGAAGATGGTTATTTGATGAAATAGAGGACTTTCAAGTATTCCTGATGAAAAAATGAGAGCTGAATAGGAAATCTTGACATTCAAACACAAGATTCAAGAGAAGCATAAAAAGATAAACATGAAAGAATAATCATAAGGGTCTTGATAAAGTTAAATGGTTTATATTCCTATGTGGGACAATTATGCTTGTAATTTCTAAGAACATCATTATTAGGGCAGCTAGAAGGAGTCTACATAGATGAGAGTATGAATATGAGATAATTATATTGAGATAACCCCCCCTCCCCAAATGGAGGACTTAGAAGAGAGATGCACTGGAAGAAGGGGTGAAGGAAGAAGTAGAATGGTGAAAAATTTCTAAGACAAAAGAGGCACATAAGGAGAGGGCTTTCATAAGGGAAGAGAAAATAAAGTGGTGGGCAATACTTAAACCTCATGCTCATCAGAATTGGTTTTAAAAGGGAAGAATTTGGTGTAGAAACCTATCTTGCCCCATAGGGAAACATGAGGGAAAGGGTTTAAGGGATGTAGGGTGGGGAGAACATAAAAGGAAGGGTGAGTTAAGGGAGATTGGATTAAGAAAGACAGTGGTCAGAAACAAAACAGACATTTAAGGAGAGACAAGATAAAAAGAGAGAGAGAAAACAGAAGAAAATGAGATGGAGGACTTTCGGGTAAGCATGGAAGCAATCTAGATGCGAGTCACTTCCTCTCCCCAGCACCCAATGAAATAGACTACCTCAAAAGAACATAAAAATCATCTTCAGAAGAACAGAGGGACTCTACGGTAAGGCTCAGCATCGAAGGTACATGGGATTTGAGCATTTCCACACAATAAGAAGGAGAAAAAGCTCACAACCAAAGTGAGCCAATCTACCCTCCCTCACCTCACCTAGTCAGAACCAGTGCACACCAGAAACAGCGAGTGAATGAAAGACACCTCTAGAGTGAGCAAGGGACAAGCCCAGGTCCTTGGGAGCTGACTAGGACTGCCAGGGAGTGACCCTTGAGAGCAGTTACACAGGAAACCTCTGCACACTGGAGAGAGCACAGACAGTGGGCGCTCTAGGGAACAGCAGAGGCTGAAGAGATTCGAGAGCTTGCCTCAGGCAAAAGCCTCGCTCCTTAACGCCACAAACAGAGTAACTGCCAATCTCACTCAGATTTCTGACTAGAAAGGAAAGGGAAAACCACCAAAGGGATGGCTCATTGTGCCCAAGGCCAACCCTCTAAGAAAAACAGGAAGAAGACAGTGACTCTTGAAAATTTTTATGGAGGGAAAACCCAGGCTACAGAGAAAAAAGAGGATGAAATTCAAACAAAATCAAAACCTTCACAAAAAATGGAAATTGTCCAAAAGCTCTGGAAGAATTCAAATTGGAGCTTATCCAAGAGATGGAAACCTTCTGGCAAGAAAAATGGGAATTAATTCAAAGAGAGATCAAACAGTCTGAGAGACAAGAACTCCCAATTGGAGAAACAGCTGGAAGCCACAAAAAGCAGGGCAGTCCAAACTGAAAATGAAAACCAGAAAGACCAGAATTAGGCAACTGGAAGACAATGATCTTGCAAAACAGCAAGAATTAATAAAGCAAAGTCAAAAGACTGACGTAATTGAAGAAAACATAAAATATCTCACTGACAAGGTGACAGATCAGGAAAACAGAGGAAGGAGAAACAATTTGAGAATCATTGGTCTATCTGGAAAAACCAGAAATAAACAGAAATCTTGACACCATACTACAAGAGATCATCAAGAAAACTGCCCTGATGTTCTTGAACAAGGGGGAATAATAGACATTGAAAGAGTTCATAGAACACCCTCTATACTAAATCCTCAAAAGACAACTCTCAGGAATGTAATTGCCAAATTCAAGAGCTTCCAAGCTAAGGAGAAAGTTTTACAAGAAGCCAAAAAGAGACAATTCAGATATCAAGGAGCACCAATCAGGATCACACAAGACCTGGCAGCTTCCACACTAAAGGACCATAAGGCCTGGAACATGATATTCAGAAAGGCAAGAGAACTGGGTCTTTAACCAAGAATCACCTATCCATCAAAACTGACTATATACTTCCAGGGGAAAGTATGGGCATTCAACAAAATAGAAGATTTCCAAGTATTTATAAAGAAAAAAACAGAACTCAGTGGAAAGCTTGATATCCAAACACAAAGAACAAGAGAAACATGAAAAAGTAAATATGAAAGAAAGGGGAAAGGAGAAAAATGGTTTTTTAAATTCAAACTCTCTTCTATAAGGGCTACAATTAGATCAAATTATATATATATTAATATATGGGGGAAATGTTATTTGTAACTCTCAAAAATTGTATTAATTATTAGAGTAATTAGAAGAATCACACATAGGGAAAGATTGGGGCATTAAGATGATATGGGAAAAAAAGAAAAAAAAGAAAAAGGGTGGGAGGAATCGATGATGGTACCAAGAGATACTTGAAGAAATAGAAATAAGTTAAATAGAATAATCTTTTTCACACAAAGATACACATGGGAAGGGGAGGGGAAGAATACTCTTATAAGAAGGAGAGGAAGAGAGTGCTAATAGGTAATATTTAAACCTTACTCTCAGTGAGAACAACTCTGAGAGGGAAGAGCATCTAGATTCATTGGGATCCTGAATTCTATCTTATCCAACAGGGTAAGGGAGTAGGTACAACTAAGGGGGTTAGAGGGTAGGGAGTACAAAAAGGGAGGAAAGGAGAGGGGGCAGGGAAATTAACAGACCCTAAAAAAACCAAGAAGGGATCAAAAAGGGAGGGGCCAGAAAGGGAAGCATATCAAGGGAGGGGATTAGGGGGACTGATTAAAAGTAAACCATTGGTTTAAAAGGATATAGCAAAAGAAGAAAGGTCAGAACTAGGGGAGGATATCAAAATGCCAGGGAATTCACAAGTGACAATCATAACTTTGAACGTGAATGGGATGAACTCACCCATAAAATGAAGACAAATAGGAGAGTGGATTAGAATCCAGAATCCCACCATATGTTGTCTACAAAAAATACATCTGAGGTGGGTAGATACTCACAAGGTCAGAATTAAAGGTTGGAGTAAGACCTATTGGGCCTCAACTGATAGAAGGCATGAATTGAAATCATGATATCTGACAAAGCCAAAGCAAAAATAGACCTGATTAAATGGGATAGGGAACGTAAATACATCCTGATAAAAGGGAGTATAGATGATGAGGAAATATCACTAATCAACATGTATGCACCAAATGGTATAGCACCCAAATTTCTAATGAAGAAAGTAGGAGAATTGAAGGAGGAAATAGATAGTAAAACTATACTAGTGGGAGACCTGAACCAACCACTATCAAATTTAGATAAATAAAAAAATAAATAAGAAAGAGGTAAAAGAGGTGATTAAAATCTTAGAAAAATTAGAGTTAATAGATATATGGAGAAAAATAAATAGGGACAAAAAGGAATACACCTTTTCAGCAGCACATGGCACATTCACAAAGAGTGACCACATACTAGGTCATAAAAATATGGCATACAAATGCAGAAAAGCAGAAATAATAATAAATGCAACTTTTTCAGATCATAAGGCAATAAAAATAATGATCAGTAGGGGTACATGGAAAACCAAATCAAATATCAATTGGAAATTAAATACTATGATTATCCAAAATCAGTTAGTTAGAGAACAAATCATAGAAACAATTAATAATTTCATTGAAGAAAATGACAATGGTGAGACATCCCTTCAAACCTTATGGGATGCAGCCAAAGCAGTACTCAGAGGAAAATTTATATCCTTGAGTTCATATATTAACAAATTAGGGAGGGCAGAGATAAATGAATTGGACATGCAAATCAAAAAACTTGAAAGGGAACAAATTAACCCCCCCACCCAGAAGAAAACTAAATAAGAGATCCTAAAAATTAAGGGAGAAGTTAATAAAATCAAAAGTGATAGAACTATTGAACTAATAAATAAGACTAGAAGCTGATATTTTGAAAAAACAAACAAAATAGACAAAATACTGGTCAATCTAATTAAAAAAGGAAAGAAGAAAAGCAAATTAAAAGTATCATAGATAAAAAGGGGGACCTCACCTCCAATGAAGAGGAAATTAAGACAATCATTAAAAACTATTTTGCCCAATAATATGGCAATAAATATGCCAATCTAAGCGATATGGATGAATATTTACAAAAATATAAATTGCCTAGACTAACAGAAGAAGAAATAGACTACTGAAAACAACCCCATATCAGAAAAGAAATTGAACAAGCCATCAAAGAACTCCCCCCCAAAAATCCCCAGGTCCAGATGTATTCACAAATGAATTCTATCAAACATTCAAAGAACAACTAATCCCAATATTATACAAACTATTTGACAAAATAAGCAAAGAGGGAGTTCTACCAAATTCCTTTTATGACACAAATATGGTACTTATTCCAAAGTCAGGCAAGTAAAAAACAGAGAAAGAAAACTATAGACCAATCTCCTTAATGAGTAAAGATGCAAAAATCTTAAATAAGATACTAGCAAAAAGACTCCAGCAAGTGATTAGGAGGGTTATTCACTATGATCAGGTAGAATTTATACCAGGAATGCAAGGATGGTTCAATATTAGGAAAACCATCCACATAATTGACCATATCAACATGCAAACCAACAAAAATCACATGATTATCTCAATAGACGCAGAAAAAGCCTTTGATAAAAATACAACATCCATTCCTATTGAAAACACTAGAAAACATAGGAATAGAAGGGTCATTCCTAAAAATAATAAACAGGATATATCTAATACCAGCAGCCAACATCATCTGCAATAGGGATAAACTAGATGCATTCCCAATAATATCAGGAGTGAAACAAGGATGCCTATTATCACCTCTATTATTTAACATTGTAACAGAAACACTAGCAGTAGCAATTAGAGAAGAAAAGGAAATTGAAGGTATTAAAATTGGCAATGAGGAGACCAAGCTATCACTCTTTGTGGAAGATATGATGGTCTACTTAAAGAATCCTAGAGAATCAACCAAAAAGCTAGTGGAAATAATCAACAACTTTAGAAAAATAGCAGGATACAAAATAAACCCACATAAGTCATCAGCATTTCTATATATCTCCAACAAATCTCAGCAGCAGGAATTAGAAAGAGAAATCCCATTCAAAATCACCTTAGACAATATAAAATACTTAGGAATGTATCTGCTGAGACAAACACAGGAACTATATGAACACAACTACAAAACACTTTCCACACAACTAAAACTAGATCTGAACAATTGGAAAAAAAAACATTAAGTTCTCATGGGTAGGATGAGCTAACATAATAAAAATGACCATACTACTCATACTTATCTATTTATTTAGTGCCATACCCATCGAACTTCCAAAAAACTTTTTTATAGAATTAGAAAAAACCATAACAAAGTTTTTTTGGAAGAACAAAAGATCAAGGATATCCAGGGAAATAATGAAAAAAAATGCAAAGGAAGGCAGCCTTGCAGTCCCTGATCTCAAACTATACTATAAAGCAGTGGTCATCAAAACAATTTGGTACTGGCTAAGAGACAGAAAGGAGGTTCAATGGAATAGACTTGGGGTAAGGGACCTCAGCAAAACAGTCTATGACAAATTCAAAGATCCTAGCTTTGGGGACAAAAATCCACTATTCGATAAAAATTGCTGGGAAAACTGGAAGACAATGTGGGAGAGATTAGGCTTGGATCAACACCTCACACTCTACACCAAGATAAACTCAGAATGGGTGAATGACCTGAACATAAAGAAGGAAACTATAAGTAAATTAGGTGAACACAGAATAGTATACATGTCAGATCTTTGGGAAGGGAAAGATTTTAAAACCAATGTAAATCTTGAAATCTCTCAGACTTGTGAATGTTAAAAATTTTCCCATCAGAGAATTCTTAATTGGAAGAAATTCCCTACTGAGAAACATTCCCCATTTTGATGTGAGAGCTCACCAGGATCAGAAATGGGAGGACCTCTACTCCACCAGTACTTAAGACTGCTTTAGGGGAGAAAACTCATTGCTAAACAAAGAAAGTACTTGGATCTGTGCTTATGGTGGGGCAAGGAGTTCTTTGAGCCAGGCCATTTTTAGAATTGATACAATGAGATGCTAGGTACCTAAAAGGGTCGGGCAAGTTTTGTCTTAATGAGATTAGTTGACTCAGCTGTGTTTTCACTGGGTCAGACTTACTGAGCTCATTTGTCGACTTAGCAGGAATTCAGATGGGCAGTCCTTTGGAAAGTGTCTACAGTGATTGGTAGATGTAGGGACTTAGGGGAGGTGACATGGGAGAAAAACCCCTATATAAGAAAAAGCAGGATCCTTTTGGATAGAGCCTTTTGGAGAAAGCCTTTTAGAGGATCTCTGATGAGGACAGCTTGGGAAGAATCTCTTGAGAAAGGCCCTTTGGAACAGTCTCTGGCTGGAAGGCTCTCTGGTGAAGTCAGCTGAGATGGAGCTGGCCTGATGTCACTAGAATCCTTGTTTAGTCAGACCTTGTGGTGAGTGTTAAAAAACTGACTGATTTCTCTCTTAACTCAGATCTAGGCCATATTGGCTTGAGGCCCTTCATACTTATTCCTTTCTTACTCTCTCTCTCTTTCTTTGATTACTCATTGTATTGTTAATTAAAATCTCATAAAACCCAATTGACTTGGGTATTTGAATAATTGGGAATATTTCCCTGGCGACCACCTTATATTTGATTTAAAAACCAAGACACTATAGTGAAACATATTTCTGCGGTCAAATTTACTCACCCTCTCTTATATCTATCACAATTTATATCTTCCACCATTTTAACTTACTACAGTTTAAGACCTCAACCATTTTAAATCTCACACCAAGCAAGACTTAGAAAGAGTCACAAAATGTAAAATAAATAGTTTTGACTATGTCAAATTAAAAAGGTTTTGTACAAACAAAACCAACGTAACCAAAATCAGAAGGGAAATAACAAACTGGGAAACAATCTTCACAACAAAAAAACCTCTGACAAAGGTCTAATTACTCAAATTTATAAAGAGCTAAATCAATTGTACAAAAAATCAAGCCATTCTCCAATTGATAAATGGGCAAGGGACATGAATAGGCAATTTTTCAGTCAAAGAAACCAAAACCATTAATAATCACATGAAAAAGTGTTTTACATCTCTTATAATCAGAGAGATGTAAATCAAAACAACTCTGAGGTATCACCTCACACCTAGCAGATTGGCTAACATGACAGCAGAGGAAAGTAATGAATACTGGAGGGGATGTGGCAAAATGGGGACATTAATTCATTGCTGGTGGAGTTGTGAACTGATCCAACCATTCTGGAGGGCAATTTGGAACTATGCCCAAAGGGTGATAAAAGACTGTCTGCCCTTTGATCCAGCCATAGCACTGCTGGGTTTGTATCCCAAAGAAATAATAAGGAAAAATTCATGTACAAGAATATTCATAGCTGCGCTCTTTGTGGTGGCCAAAAATTGGAAAATGAGGGGTTGCCCTTCAATTGGAGAATGGCTGAACAAATTGTGGTATATGTTGGTGATGGAATACTATTGTGCTAAAAGGAATAATAAAGTGGAGGAGTTCCATGGGGACTGGAACAACCTCCAGGAAGTGATGCAGAGTGAGAGGAGCAGAACCAGGAGAACATTGTACACAGAGACTGATATACTGTGGCACAATCGAATGTCATGGACTTCTCCACTAGTGGCAATGCAGAGGGTTACATGAGAAAAAACACTAAAGAAAATCAACTGCTTAATGACATGGGTTGAGCGGATATGATTGGGGATGTAGACTAAATGAAGATCCTAGTGTAAATACCAACAACATGGAAAGGGGTTCTGATGAAGAACACATGCGATACCCAGTGAAACTGTGTGTCAACTATGGGAGGGGTGGAGGGAGGGGAAGGAGAAATAGAAAATGATTTTTGTAACCAAGGAACAATGTTTGAAATTGGAAAAAAAAGAAAGAAAGAAACTAAAAAAAATCCTTTACCTTCTGTCTTGGAATCTTTACCAAGAATCTATTCTAAGGCAGAAGAGCAATAAGGGTAAGGCAATTGGTGTTAAGTGACTTACCCAGGACCACACAGCTAGGAAGTGTCTAAGGTCAGGTTTGAACCCAGGTCCTCCCAATTTCAGGTCAACAAGTTATGAGAGGGTTCTGTGGAGGGAGAAGTATTTCTTATTGGGAAATGATAATGTATAAAAATGAAAAAGCATTAATAAAACCTTTATTTAAAGATTATATCTGGAACATTTAGACTGGGAGTTTCTAAAAGTCAGACCTTGAGATCTATTTCCTCAAGCTTGTTCAAGATCTGCTGAGCATCAAAGGGGTTTTTAATCAGTAATTTTGATGGTGGTGATGAGGAAATGGATGGCAGTGGTGATTTGGCTTTAATTTGCCATGAATGAATGAACGAAAAATCATTTATTAAGTACTTACCATATGCAAAGTACTACGCTTGGTACTGAGAATGCAAGTAGAAGGGTAAGACAGTCTCTGTCTCATAGATGCTCACATTCTAACGGGACAAAACACATAGGTTCTATCGCAAGCTGGATGGAAAGGACCCATGGTTCGTAGAGTCCAGTGGTAAGGCAGTTGCTGATGCATTTTCTTTAGTGTCATTTTTATTAATAAAGTCATATATTTCAAAAAAAAACAAAAAGAAAATGAGATGGAGGGAAGTACATCATACTCATAACTGTGAATGTGAATGGCATGAACACATCCATAAAATGGAGGAGGGTAGTAGAATAGAGTAGAAATCAGAATATAACTATGTTTATGCAAGTAATACTCTTTTTAAAAAAAGACACTTACCTTCCTTCTTGGAATCAATACTGTGCATTGGTTCTAAGGCAGAAGAACAGTAAGGGCTACTGGGGGTTAAGTGACTTCCCCAGGATCATATAGATAGGAAGTGTCTGAGGTTAGATTTGAACCTAGCACCTCACATTTCTGGGCCTGGCTTTCAATTCACTGAGCTACCCAGCTGCCCCCACAAGTAATACTCTTGAAATAGAAAGATACACAGAGTTAAAAGCAAGGGCTAGAGCAGAGTTTATTATGTTTCAGCTGAAGTAAAAAAGGGAGGGATAGTAACCATGATCTTAGACAAAGAAAAAGTAAAAATAGATATAATTAAGAGATAATCAAGGGAACAATGTTTTGCTAAAAGTTACCATAGACAATGAAATAATGTTTACAGCAAATTTCTCTGATAGAGGCCTCATTTTTCAAATATGTAGGGAACCAAGTCAAATTTATAAAAATAAGATCATCCCCCAATTTGCAACTGGTCAAATGATATGAACTAGCAGTTTTCAGGAAAAAATTAAAGCTTTATTGTCATATAAAAATACTATAAAACACTATTGATTAAAGAAATGTAGATTAAAACAGCTCTAAGGTACCACTTCATACTTATCAGAAATGACAAATGCTGGAAGGGATGAAGAAAAATCTGTACACTAATAAACTGTTGGTTGAGATGTGAATTGGTCCAACCATTCTGGAGAACATTTTGGAACTATGCTCAAAAGGCTATAAAATTGTGCATACCCATCAGCCCAGCAATATTACTACTAGGTCTGTACTTCAAAGAGATAAAAAAGGAATATGTACAATAATATTTAAAGCAGCTCTTTTTGTGGGACCAACAAATGGGAAATTAAGGGGATGCTCATCAGTTGGAAAAATGGCTGAACAAGTTGTGGCATATGATTGTAATGAAGTACTACAGTGCCAAAAGAAATGACAAGGCACATGGTTTCAGAAAAAAGCATGACAAGATCAATATGAATTGATTCAAAATGAAGTGAGAAGAACCAGATCTCTGTGTACAGTAACAACAATGTAATGATGATCAACTGTGAAAGACCTGGTCACTCTGATCAATTCAATAATACAAGACAATTCCAAGGGACTCATGATGAAGAAATTCTGTCCACCTCCAGAGATAACTGAAGAATTCTGAATGCAAAATGAAGTGTAAATAACTTCCTTCCTTCTTCTGATTTGCTAATATGGAAATATGTTTTGCATAATTTTACATATAAAAAAGGGGGAAACCCTTGTAACAAATATGCACAACCAACCAAAAACAAATTTTCATGTTGGCTATGTTCAAAAAATACACATCTCATTCTGCACTCTTGAGTCCATCACCTTTCTGTAAGGAGGTAGATAGCATCCTTTTTCACAGATCTTGTGGATCATGGATGGTAATTGCTTTGTTGAGAGTTCTCAAAGTTTGTCTTTACAATGTTGCTATTGTATAAATTGTGCTCCTGATTCTGCTCACTTCACTATGTATCCATCCAAATAAGTCTTCTCAAGTTTTTCTGAAATCATCCCTTTCATCATTCTTTATGGCATGATAGTATCCCATTATATTCAGATATGATGAGTTGTTTAGCCATTCCCCAATTGATACAATAAACATTTATAAAATGTTTTCACGCATTATATTGGGTTCTGGAAACATAAAAATAAAACCCAAAACAGTCCCGTCCCTCAAGGAGCTTCCATTCTATTGGAGGGAAACATTGTTTCACATGATTAACTACAAAGTGGACAACCTGAAGGGAGTAGGAAGGACTTCTCTTTTTGATCCTAACAGAGTCCAGGGAATTTGAGATATTCTAGAGAGGCAGACTGGGGAGTAAAATGTGTGAGTGTGTGTGTGTGTGTGTGTGTGTGTGTGTGTGTGTGTGTGTGTGTGAGAGAGAGAGAGAGAGAGAGAGAGAGAGAGATGGGGAGAGGGGACTATGTTCTACTCTAGAAACTCAACTGACAGAATCATTTCTATTCTCCTTTGTGAGGCTAATTTCTTTGTAGCCTGTATCTCTGTTTCTTTTTGTGTGTGTCTTTGCCCCTCTCTGTAGGTTGGTCCCTGCCCCCTTAGTGTGTGTCTTTACCCATCTCTGTTTGTATGTCTCTGCCTTGCTTTCTATGTGTCTTTTGTTCTTCTTATGTCTGTCTACGTGTCTGTTCTTCTGCCCCCTTCTCTGTGTGCTTCTCTGTCTCTTGTCTG
The DNA here is from genome assembly GCF_027887165.1 of Monodelphis domestica. NCBI lineage: Eukaryota > Metazoa > Chordata > Mammalia > Didelphimorphia > Didelphidae > Monodelphis > Monodelphis domestica. Next base: position 276,204,346 of record NC_077228.1, read on the forward strand.
GGTGTGTCTGCCCCTTCTCAGTGTGTTTCCCTCTCACCATCTGCCTTTGACCCGTCTGTATACGCGTTTCTGTCCTTCCTTGTGCCTCTGCCCTTTTTCTGAGCCTCAGATCGTCTCTGCCTTTAGTCTGCTAATTCCTCTGTGTGTGTGTTTGTGTTTGCTTCTCTCTGCCTGTCTCTGCCCTGGCTTTCTGTGAGCCTCCTCCTCATCTTTCTCCTCCTCCTCTCTCTCTCTGTGTCCACAGCTCTTCCTGCTCCTGTCTACCTCTCTGGCTTTTTCTTTCTTATTCTCGATGGTTCCATCACTTTCTTTGTCCCCTCTGGTCCCCCTATCTCCTGCCTGTCTCTCTCCATCTCTCTCTGTATCTCTCTGTTGCCACATGTTAGATAGAGGTGCTCATGCTTAGTAAGCGTTCAACCCAAACAGAAACAGGAAAGGGATGGAGGGTGGAGGGGAGGTGAGGAGGAAGGAAGGTGTGAGGAGGGGGGGCAGGGGGATGAAAAAGCAAGGAGCAGGAGTCAGTGTGAAATAGCACTGAATAAATACCCAGCTGTCTCCGTTATCTCTCTCTGGCAAAAGGAGAGGAGCGTCAGGGCAGAACCAGTATTCGAAGGAAGGGTGTGAAGAGAAGATGGCTGTAGAACAGCAGGATAGATAGATAAATGGGTGCGGGCTCCAGGGCCCCCAGATAAAGGGAATCTACAAAGGCCACACAGAGAGTCCAGCAGCTCCTGGAGCATCCAAGGGAGGGCATTTTTGTTGCTGGCCCCTGAGGTTAAGGAGTGGCAACCAGGCAATGTGAGAAGAACGATGCCTTGGGAGGCAGAAGCCCTAGGTGAGAGTCCTGATTTTCTGCTGCTGATTCAGATCAGAGATCTGAGCTGGAAAAGGATCTCAGATGGCTTCTAGTCCAAACCCCACATTTTACATAATGAGGAAATTGAGACCCAGGGAGATAAAGTTACCTGCCTAAGATCACACAGGTAACAGGTATCTCAGGTAGAGTTTGAACCCAGATCTCTCACTCCAGAATAAGTATTCTTTCCATGATTTTTCCCCTTTTGGGTCTCAGTTTCCTCCACTATAATACTGGATGGAAGGGTAATGAAAGCCCTTGCCTTCTAGTATGTTATAGGGTCATTTAAGGATCAAAAGAAGGACAGCTGGGTACCTCAGTGGATTGAGAGCCAGGCCTAGAGATGTGAGGTCCTGGGTTCAAATCTAGCCTCAGACACTTCCTAGCTGTGTGACCCTGAGCAAATAAATCACTTAACCCCCATTGCCTAGGCACTCCCTTCCCATTCTTCTGCCTTGGAGCCAATACACAGTATTGATTCCAAGACAGCATGTAAAGGTTTTAAAAAAAGGATCAAAGGAGATAATGCCATACAAATGTTTGTAATCATGATGTGTTATAAAACAGTGAATGCTATTAATTATATCATTATTTTTATTGTCAGAACCTGGGGCAGTTTGGAAAAAAACAAAGGAAACACTCAGGGTATACCAGATTGGGGCAGAATAGCAGAAAATCTGCTTGTAAATATGTGCCTTTGTGTAGGATCTTCTCTCAGCAAAATTCTGTTAATTAGTCCTTGTTGGCTCCATGATCTTGGCTAACTAATCCATGTACAAATGCTTGCATGACTGGTATCATGAGCTGCAAATGCGTCCCCATCTACTTTGGATATATTTCATATCTATGTAAATAGATGAACCCTGATAAGTCATTTAATTTCTGCTTGCCTCAATGTCCTCATTTACAAAATGAGAATAGTGATAGCACTTTCCCAGGCTTATTGTGAGGACCAAATGAAATATTGTTTGTCAACCTTCAAGCCCTAGCAGTTATTATCATTTGTATGTCTGCCTATTGGTCCCTTTCTCTCTTCCTCTCTGGAATAAAAACTCCTTGAGGGCAGAGATTATTTCATTTGTCTTTGTATCCCCACCGTCTCATTTGATGCTTGGTATGTAGCAGGCAGTTAATAAATGCTTACTTGCTTGCTGAATAATCCAAACACTGACACTAACTTCCATTTTTATAGTGTTTTTAAAAACCCTTATTTTATATCTTGAAATGGATACTGAGGGTCCGTTCCAAGGGAGAAGAATAGTTAGTGCTAGGTAATTGGGGTTAAGTGACTTATCCTGGGTCACACAGCTAAGAAGTGTCTGAGTTCACATTTGAACCCAGGACCTCCCCTCTTTAGGGGTGGTGCTCTATTCACTGATCCCCCTCACTGCCCCTCTATAATGTTTTATAGTTTACGATGTGCTTTATATACATTATCTCATAATCTCTCTGGAACTCAGTTTCTTCTCTCTTAAATAAGAATGTTAATGTCCAAACTCACAGATAAGCATCACACGAAGTAGGATATGTTAGGCAGCTAAGTGGTGAAGTGTTTTGCGAGCCGGACCTGGAGTCAAAAAGACCTGAGTTCAAATCCAGCCTCAGACACTCACCTGCAGTGGGACCCAGGTCAAGGCACTTAACTATTGTCTTCCTCAGTTTCTTCAGCTGTTTTTGTTGTTCAGCTTTGTCCAACTCTTTATGATCCTCTCTGGGGTTTCCTTGAATAAAAATATTGGAGTGGTCTGCCATTTCTTTCTCCAGCTCATTTTACAGATGAGGAAACAAGGTGAAGTGACTTGCTTAGGGTCAGATGCTTAGTAAGTCTCATCTGTAAAATGGGGATAATAATAGAATCTACCCCATGGGATTATTGTGAGAATAAAATAGTTGCAAAGTGTTTTGAAAACCTTAAAGCTCTATGTAAATGATAGCTATTGCTATTGTTGTGAGATATAATAGGGCCAAGGAAATGATGCAATGAGCTTTTGGAAAATGAAAGGTAATTAAGAGCACTTTCACCTAGTGGGGGAAGAGGGCTATGGGAAATGGCACCAAATGGAATCTTGAGGGAAGATAAAGATTTTGAAAAATAGAAATGGGGAAGAAGTGAATGACTGAAGGGGAGTAAGATTGGGAAGGTAGGTGGGAGATAGGCTGTGAAGGGGCCAAAAGGCAAAATTTATATTTTAGCCTAGAGGCAATAGGGAGCCACTGAAAGCTCTTGAAGAAGTGAATAATATGGGTAGAATTATGCCTTAAAATTTCTATCAGCAATGTAAAAGTTGGATTGGAGACACTGGTGAAAGAAAAAAAAAGATTCATTAGGAATTAGAATCTGGGGGAACTTGGGATACTTCAGAGGAGGAACTGATGGTAGTACCCCATAGCACCGTAGAAGCTTTCACCTACACTTGGGAGGTGGATAATATATAGATTAATAGAGATTAGGGATAGATGCTATCTATATTTTATATCTAGGTAACTTGAGTGGCTAGGTGGAGCAGTGTACCAGGCTTGGAGTCAGGAAGACCAAGTTCAAATCTGCCCTCAGACACTTACTAGATGTGTAGTTCTGGACAAGTCACTTCATGCTCTTTGCCTCAATTTCTTCATGAGCTCAAAATGAGCTGGAGAGAGAAATGATAAGCCACTCCAGTATCTTTGCCAAGAAAATCCCAAAAGGGATCATCAAGAGTCAGACGACAACAACAACAATAGCAACAACAACACATCCTGGACCTAGAACTGATGGAAATTGACAACGGATTAGATAGGCATGTAGAACATTTGAGAGAAGGCAAATCAAATCTTAGCCAGAGGTTAGGAATAATTGGGAGGCTGGTAGTGCCTTTAACAGAAATAGGAAGTATTTGGCGGTGAGGCAATTTTAGGGGGAAGATGAGTTCAGTTTGGGATATCTGGAGTTTGAGATGCTGGTTGGAGGTGGTGATGTGGATGGAGATGTGAAGAAAGCAGCGGATGATACAGGACTGGGTTTCAGGAGAGAGAAGAGAGCTGCATTTATAGAGCTGGAAGTCATCTGAATAGAGGTGATAATTGAACCCATGCTAGAGAATGAGATCATCAGGAGAGAGAAAAAGCCAAGGACAGCCTCAGGTGACACCCAGGCTTAGGGGACAGGACATGGATGTTCATTCAACAAGGGAGACTGAGAAGTGGCCAGACAGGTGGGAGGGGAACCTGGATTGAAGAATGTTACAGAGACTGAAGGAGACCAGAGACTACAGGAGGGTGGACAAAAGTGTCAAAAACTTCAGGAATTTCAAGGAGGAGGAACACTAAGAAAATGCTACTGGATTTAACATTTAAAAGATCATTGTGGGAGCAGAAGTTCCTTGCATTCAAAGTCCCTTAATCTCCATTGCTTAGCCCTTACCACTCTTCTGCCTTGGAACCAATATGCAGTATTGATTCTAAGATGGAAGGTAAGGGTTAAAAAAAAAAGATCATTGTTTGGATTGAGAGTCAGACCTGGAGATGGGAGGTTCTGGGTTCAAATGTGACCTCAGATACTTCCTACCTGTGTGACCCTGGACAAGTCACTTAATCCCCATTGCTGAACCCTTACTAGTTTTTGCCTTAGAATCAATATTGATTCTAAAACAGAAAGTGAGGGTTTAAAAAAATTATTGGTAATTTTTGATAGAGTAGTTTCATTTAAGTGGAGGAGGAAGCAGCCAGACTGCCAGGGGGATTGTGGTCTTAGTGCATGACAAAAACATAGAGGCAAGGAGCCGACTTCCTAGGAATTTATGGTTACAAAGGAGAAATATAGGATAGTCATTTGAGGGAAACTCATACTGATCAATATAAGTGGAAGCAGGGGAATAAATTGTACCCTGATCACAAGAAACACCATTGAAAGACTTCAGAACTCTGAGCAATGCAGTGCTCAATTGAGGCTTCAGAGGACTGATAGTGAAGCATTCCCCTGTTTAATAAACCCTCTTTGGGATTTTTCTGGCAAACATATTTGGCGTGGTTTGCTGAGTTCATTTTCCAGATGAGGAAACTGAGGCAAACAGGATGAAGTGACTTGCCCAGAGTCACATGGCTAGTAAGTGTCTGAGCCTGGATTTGAACTCATGAACTCATTTAAAAAAAAAACATTTCAAGCTAATGCAATAGTTTATTGTACATAATAAAAGTGGTGTTTCTTAAACCTGACTCCAAACCCACTGTTCCATCTATTGCACCAATCAGAGGTGGAGAATCATTATGAAATGACAAGGAAATAAAAAAAGAGCATCACAACATTTAAAAAAGACAGTCAGTCAGAGATGAATAAATGGATTGCTATGCAACAATGAGGATAAATTCATATTGGGTGCCAGTTGACAGTTTCATGACTTCTTTGGCAGTTTTCAGCAGCGGAGGAGTACGAATGAAGAAGGTGGAAGGTGGGGGTGGAGTGGAACATGAGGTAGAGAAGGAGGGAGTCTGTGAATCCATTGAGAAAGGAAGAACAGTAACCTTGGAGGTAGATTATAGCAGCATGGGTTTGAACTGGATGATGGAGATGGATGGAGTGAACTTCAAAAGAGGAGAGGTTGCTGATTGATGATGGCAGAAGGAAAGTCAGAAGTGTGGTGGAGAGCAGAGAGTGTGCTGACCTCTTCCTGGCCCCATGTGGGTTAGAGGGAGGGGGTCAGGACAGAAGGAACAACTAGCTCTCTCTGGAAAGGGAGATAATGGATGAAGGATGTTCAGGAAAGCCATGTTTCTGTGAGTGCCAGAAAATGGAAAGAAGTCGGAAGAAGACAATGAGTGGGTAGGTTGGACTCTGTTAATAACAAATTGGAGGGGTAGCTAGGTAGATAGAGAACCAAACCTGGAGATGGTAGGTCCTGGGTTCAAATCTGGCCTCAGACACTTCCCAGCTGTGTAACCCTGGGAAAGTCACTTAAACCCATTGCCAAAGCCCTTACCACTCTCCTTTTTTGGAACTGATACTAGATATTAATTCTAAAATGGAAGGTAAGGACTAAAAAACAAAAATAAGTTGGAGATTCCAGAGGTCACAGTGAAATCAGAAGTTGGATGAGAATGGGAGAGGGGAGAGGGGAGAGCTAAGGCTGGATTTGGCAAGAGTGAGAATAGAAGGGGGGAAGCAGAATAAAGGAGTTTTCCTCAACACACAGGGATTCTCAATCACAGGACTAAGCAGAGTAGGATGTAGAAATTTGCCAGATCTAGGGCAGGAGAAGTTCCAACTATGAAGAAGTCCAGAGTCTAAATGAGCCTCAAAGTTGTAATTAAAATTATAGTGTAAAGGTGCCTGGAGATTGGTGTCTGCCAGGTGGAGTTCTTTCTTTAAAAAAAAATCTTTCATTGATGTCTTTTAAAAACATCACCTACATTTCCCGATGTATTCCTTCCCTTTCTTCTTCCTATGGAACTTTTCCTTATATAAAAAGAAGAAAACTACCCAAATAAGCAAAACTAAGCAACATATTGCAGAAATATGATGTTATAGGCATATAACACCCATAGTCCCCCATATCTGCAAAGAAATGGGAAGAAGAGTCTTCTCAGATCTGTTCTTTGAGATGTTGGTCATTTAAAACTTACTTATTATAAAATATGTAACCCAGACTAGGAAGTTAGGTTGTACAGTGGATAGAGTGCAAGGTCTGGAGTTAGGAAGACTCAGTTCCTGAGTTCAAATCTAGCCTCAGATACTTATTGACTGTGTGACCGTGGGCAAGCCACTTTACCCTGTTTGACGCTGCTTTTTTGATTGTAAAATGAACTGGAGAAGAAAATGGCAAGAATTTACCAAGAAAACTCCAACTGTCCAACTGGAGTCAAGAAGAGTTGGAAAGAACTAAAAAACAACTGAACGACAAAATTGAACTAGGTTAGCATGGGCATACCTCCAGAGCCAAACATGAAGGCACCCTTTGGGGACTTTGGAACAGGCTCAGTTATTTTTACATGAGGATCTCTGCATCCCCTACTTAGTGGGTGGGCAGAGCTTCCTTTGATTGACTATCTGCAACTTTAAAACTGATTTGACTTTACTTTAGCTGGTTAAATTTTTCAGCCATAATTTCTGATGACTTCTACCCCTGTGCATCTACTCACAGCACAGATACCATAAACTCAACCCATGAGAAGGGGAGGACTTCTTTCCCTTTTACCTTGGCTCTGAGAAACGGCCCTTGGCTGTTTGGTCCTGTGCTGTGTTGTCATCTTCCTCAGTTCCAGGTGCAGGATGTGATGCTCATGGGATCTGAGAGTTTTAGCCATGGCACAGCCAGCACACCCAGTATGGAAAACCAGCTGAGAAGCCAGTGCCCAGGGCTCAGCCTGGGGAGTGTGCTTTGCACTTGGAACTGGGGCAGTGCTCAGTTGGAACGGGCTAAACCATGAATGATAATCCTCCCCCTCCCCAGAGATGGATATGGTACAAAGAGGGTAGAGAATTAAGTCCCATGTGATGGGACTAAGTCTGAGTGTTTTGAAGAAAATGTATTTGTGTAAAAGTTGTTAGTGACTAAATGGGACAAGAGGTGCTGGAGACCTCCCTGCACTTTGGGAATACCATTGGTAGGGGGTTGGATCCCATTGATAGACAAGAGGATTCCAAATCCTCTTGTGTACTAGAGAAACCTGAATGGTGAAATCTAACCTATCTGACTTTCCAGGTAGTGAGGGCCATAGTAGTTTTTTAACAAGTGTGCACACTTTAAGCTTGGAAGCTCTGTTTTTTTGTTATGACAATCCCCCAGGAAGTGACTGATAAATTCTTTCTTTCTTTCTTTCTTTCTTCTTTCTTTCTTTCTTTCTTTCTTTCTTTCTTTCTTTCTTTCTTTCTTTCTTTCTTTCTTTCTTTCTTTCTTTCTTTCTTTCTTTCTTTCTTTCTT